>NC_133122.1:36145889-36445889 GCF_033568475.1 Henckelia pumila
CTTCCATATTTCAAATTATTCAAATTAATATTTCAATTTTAACTTTAGAGTACCAATTCACCAATTAATTTAGATGTTTAAAAAATTAATTTGATTATTATTAATTTGTTATGAATGATGTTATTTTTTTATTTAATTTGTTATTGTTAGTACTCTTTATCTTCATCAATATTTTATTTTTAATACATTTTTATTATTAGTTATTTTCTATTTAAAAATAAAAATAAATGAAAATTTTAACTCTGCACCATCTATCTTATATTGAAAATAAGAATTTGTCTTAATTAATTAATTAATTTTTATGAATGTACGGTCAAGGTGGGTTCGGGATTGGGCTGTACAGCCAAGGTGGATTCTGCAGGGAGCGCTGGTCGATGGATAGGTGGAGCTGGGCGTGGGTTTGTATGGGTCAGATGAGCAGACAGGCGAATGATCAATGACACATGCATGAGTCCTCCTCGGGCATGCTTGGAGGCGCATCAAAGCAACGTCCAGCTTCAGAACCACTACTGGCAAACAGAAACGTAGACTCGACAAAGATAACATAACAAAAAACAAAGACTTTACCAAAAGATGACTCGTAGTAGATATAGGCGTTTTGCATAAAGGAATATCCAAGGAAGACACAAGGGGAGGACCCGTGTGTAAGATTATGATGAGAGTAGGGACGGAGCCAAGGATAATAGAGACAGCCAAAAATTCAAAGCTTGGATAGGTTGTGCGTGGTGGTGAGGAAACACTCAAATGAGGATTTATACGAAAGGTTGTGTTTGGGTAGATGATTGATGATATAAGTGGCAGTGGCAAAGGCAAAGGGTCAGAAATGAGCAGGGACGGACGCGTGCTGTAGAAGAGCAAGCTCGGTCTCCACAATATGACGGTGACAGCATTCAGAGAAGCCATTATGCTCAGTAGTATGAGGGAGAGTGGGAGACGTGAGAAATTCCATGTAGATAGGGGTGAGCAAAAAATCGGTTAAACCGAGAAAACCGACCGAAAATGACAGTTTGGTTTATTCGGTTCGGTTTATTCGGTTCCTCGGTTATTTTTTTGAAAATATCGGTTAATTCAGTTTAATCAGTTCGGTTTCGTTTTTTTTAAAAAAAAATCGGTTAAACCGATTAAACCGAAATTTGTTTATATAATTAAAAAAATATTGGGCCTCTAGTTGTTTATTTTTTGTATTGTAAGTATGTAACTACATATATCCAATCCTATTTGTATTATAACGTGGGCCATGCATTTACCATTATTTAGCCAGCTTGAGCCACTTGGGCCCATTAACTATTATTAATATATTTTTAAAAAAATATTATAGTATTTTGTGATAAATAAATTGTGTATTATACTATTATTAGTGTCAAATAAATTAAATACAGGTGAGGTGAATGTAAAATATCCGAACATAATATTAATTAGGTGATGTACTCAGATGGGTTTTACTAATTTTTTTTGAGTTAAAGGGTTTTGACTAATTGCAGGGACTACAATGCTGAAAGTGTAATACAAAAGACCTTTAATTTTTAAAATACCTTTAAATTTTTTTTAAACAAAAATCATGTAAATTTTTTAAAAAACAAATAAAAAAATCGGTTATTTCGGTTTTTAATCGAAATAACCCATTTTTATCGGTTCGGTTTAGTCGATTTTTATATGTAAATTTGGTCGGTTCGGTTTGTTAGAAAATAAAATCGGTCGGTTCGATTTTGGCAAGTATCGGTTCGGTCGGTTTGGTTTGAACCGAATGCACACCCCTACATGTAGACTAAGAAATTCTTTGAGTGCAATAAATTCTCCACCATTGTCGGTATATAGAGTACGGATGACACAATTAAAGTGTCTCTCAATAAGAGACTTGAAACATTTAAAAACAGAAAAGACATCCGATTTATGTTTTAGTGAATACAACCAGATATATTTGCTATAGTGATCAATAAATATAACATAGTATTTATACCCATCAATGGAGATAACCGAAGAGGTTCAGACATAAAAACAAATTAAATCAACAGGTAATTGTGAAGTAAGTGAGAAATCATGAAACGAAAGTTTGTGACTTTTATTGCATAGAAACGAATTACAATGAAATTACGAATGGAAGACGAATAGGACACGAACTTAGACACTACTAAATAATGTAAAACTCGAGTAAACGAGCGACCCAAACGACTATGCCAGGTAGGGAGAGACACGACAGACACAGAGAGTGCCAGTTGTGGAGAAGGCTGAGACACGGACCATGAGTATACACCGTCTTTAAGTGGACCCTGATGGAGAATAACTCCCGTGCGAGGATCCTTCACCTAAAAAGAAGAGGAGGATAAAAAAACAATGAAATCATTTGTTTTACAAAGTTGAGAGACATATAACAGATTTTTGTTAATTGAAGGAACACAGAGGGCGTTGGGAAACGATAGTGTAGAAGAGCTAAAGGGTGATATGAGACAACCTGTGTGAGTGATGGGAAGTTCAGTGCCATAATCAACAACAACATCATCAGAGCAAACATACGGGGTGTGTAGAGAGAGATTGGAGAGATCAGCAGTCACATGATGAGTGACGTGTGAGTCTAAGAACCAGTCATACAGAGCGGGTGAGGCAGCAATGTAAGCGACGGCATAGGAAAGGTGCGGTCTAGGGACAGCGCGTGATTGGCCACCATGGGGCGCAGTATGCGGGGCAGGCATAACTGAAATTTTGGACAGCGTCGAGCAAAGTAACCTTGGAGGCTGCAGAGCTGACAGCGCCCCAAATACGGACGTGAGGGGCGTTGGCCCTGCGCTTGGGCAGCCAGATGGAATGCTGGCCGGGGAGACAATGTGTCATCGTGGCAAGGCAGCGCTGGTGAGTTGCCACCGACATGTGTAGGAGGCGGGCGGTGGCCGGTGGAGGAAAAGTGTTGGGTTGGGTGGGCGGTTGCTGTAAGAGATAATTGGGAGCCCTTTCGAGCAACGAGATGAGCTTCATGATTGATGGCATGAGCAAGTTCCTTGTAATCATCATCAAGGCCATGAAGGACTTTGATGATAAGATCTTCAATGTCAAGCGGCGCAGTCATGAGAGTCAGTTGATCAGCCTTGGATTTGATAAACTGCATAAATTCAATGATAAATTGTGAGCCCTTTGTCGGATTCCAAAGTTGCATCTGCCTTAGGTGTTGGCAAGAGTGTTTTAGGCATCAGCGGAGGTGGTGGCAATGGCAATAAACGGAGTCGGGGAAGGAGACAGTAATCCAATGATGATATTCAGTATCAACTGGTCCTGAAAAATACAAGAGGTGTACGCAGGATTCAGAGAAGGGTTGGCGGAGGGGATGATGTATCTGGCTGGACAGGGGTGAGAGCTATCAATAAAGCCAAAGAGATCACGACCAGTGAGGAGGGTTATGAACTATAGATGTCAAGAGAGATAATTGGATGAAGTTAGCTTCAAAGGCATATGAGCAGCAACATTGAAGAAGATCGGAGTGTTGGGAGCGGCGGCCCTGGTGGTAGTAGCAGCCATAGAAGTGGCTGGAAAAAAAAATTTGGTAAAGGTGGGTGGCGGCAGCGGCTCTTAGGTCTAGAATTAGTGGCTTAAGCCTTGGGCTCTAGATACCATGTAGAAGCGTATGGAGAGAATATAATTTCATATATTTCAGAAATAATGATACAATGTATATTTATATACAACCTAAAGAGATCCAAATAAAAGAAAATAAATATACAAAGATATATATATGCACAATATATTTAAAAATATATTTCAATAAAATTGATAAATAAAACTGTTTCATGAAATTAATAATATCCAAGATAAATATGAGTATATTCAAATTTCAAAGCTTTCTCATGATATGGATTTGTTTAGAGTTTGAATTTACAATCATGAAATTACGGCATAGCTAGTGTATGAAGTCAATAATAAGTCTTGAAATAATTGGTACAATCACTTATAGTAACCCTAGTTCTGTTTTACGAGGTTAAATGATAAAATATAATTAAAAGATCATTATTTAGGCAAATCATGTGTTTAAGTGAGTTCAGAACCAATAAATCAACTTCGGACCCTCAACATTTTTTTATGCACATTATATTTTTATAACATTATTATCAGCTAATGTTAATTCCAAAAAATATTTTTTGTTTTCAAAACTGGTATATATATGTGTTGTACCGCTATCAGCTAAACATCCATCTTGATATTCTCTCATTAATCTTGAAGAAACCGCACTAATAACGTATTATAAATTTAATAAAGAATTAGATAAAATATAGAATAGAATGAAAATAATTAGAGAATAAAAGAGAAAGAAGAATAAAAATATATGAGAATTCAATCATGTATCATTTCAAGTTTTCAACTACACACATCTATTTATCTAGTAGATTGATTAATTATTACATAAAAAGAATAGTACGATCAAATCAAGAACCTAAACATCATCTATATATAACACATTCTTTATTAATATTAGTCCTCGTGTGCATGCATTTTGCATGTTTATTATATCAATTTTTTTTTGAAAAAAAATAAGTACTCTTGATAAAAATAAAATTATAAAGGAAAATTAAAAAATGATTTTTAGATGCAATCCCAACACTACCTATATCTTGTTTATGACCATTACCAATTAATTTCATTGAATACTCACACAAATGTTCCCATCCTCTAATTATTACAATCATTTCAAGTTTAGAAGCTCATTTTGAGCTTCTTCTCAATTATATTTTATTTTAAATTCAAAACTCTTTTATATGCATCTCAAAGTTTCAATGTCATTAAAGTATATTCAAGTTCAACTCTCATAAGTCATAACCTCCAATTTTTCATTATAATATATATATATATATATCATAAATCTATATATTGTATTTTTTTTAAAAAAAATATTAATGTATATAATGGGCATCTACGTTTATATACCATATATACATCATTCTAATAACGACAAAAGTGTTACTAGGAAGGGGGAAAAAATACCAAAATGTTCAGCATACGGAGTTTATTATACCTAAAATACCAAATTTAACAATATTTTCGTATATCGAATATTTTGGTACGTTACAGTAAAGATACCGAAATTTTTGATGCGGTAACGATTTAAAATTTAGAAATGTCTTTATATAATGAAATATTGAAACAATATATTTACAAATACAAAATATATAATATATTTAAATGATAAAGTTATAATTAAAAATATAAAATGTTTTTTCAGTATAAAATGATATATAGATAATGTACTGAAATTTTAGCGTATCGCAAAATTTCGATATCAGTAAGCTAGTTATAGATACCAAAAACTATGGAATACCGAGACTTGGTACATTGGCATATTTGGTATGATATCGTTACATATTTTTTTATACCATAATTTTCGATATAATATTATATGGTATACCACTCCGAAGTGAAATAGTCCAAACTATAGAGAAATAAAAATAGATAAAGTATTAATAATAATAATCATCATCATCATGATGAAGATTTACTAACCCTACATTGAAATTAGTAATTTTTCTTTCCAGACTCATCCAATTCTAAAACATGAACAAAATGGAAAATTATATTTTTATTATGTAATTTTTATTTTTTTCACTTTGGTCATTTTAAACGTGGATTTGTATTTTTATCTTGTAACTTACTTGTTATATATATATATATATATATATATATATAGAAATGATACCCTGCACCCTAGGTGTGCAGGGTATATATAGATAAATAAATCTTTTTGGTCTTATTAAAGATGAATTTGAATTTTTATTCATTTAACGTTACCTGTCTTTTTTTTTTTGAGTTTTTTTTTACCAGAGTTCGTTGTGTCTACCGAAATGTTTTTATGTAACATATTGGATGCTTACATGAATTTTTTTAAAAAAACTTGTATGTGTTTCATTAGTTTTTTAGAATATTATACAGAAGAAAAGACGACTGACTTTGGTCAAAACATGTTATAAGCCACTCTAATAAAAATGAAAATTTATCACTAAAATGACCAAAAATGAAAAAAAAAAAAACAAAAACAAAAACAAAACAAAACATGAAAATTACGAGATTAAATATACAAATGCACTGTTCACATGACCAAAAATGGGGAAAAATGTAGTAAGTTGTATCCTGTTTTAAGTTAATAAAATGTTAAACACAATTAATGTGTTACTATCTAAACAAATCAAATGTCTTATTTAAATTAAAATTTGAATTCTAAGCTTCAGATCCACCGAAGGTTTTGAAAGATCTGAAGTTCAGTTCGGAAGCTCCGAACTGGGCCTGGTAAAGTTAGGATGTAAGACGAGTCCTGAAGGTCTAAACTTTACAGAAGAAAAATTTATGTTCGGATGTAGAAAACCAGTTTGGAAAGTCCGAATTGTGATCGAAACGTCCAATTCATAGCAAGATACATGGAGCCAAGGGAGCGTTGTTCGGATGTAGGACGCGTGGCATAACGGAATGTCCGAAGCCTGATCGGAGATTCCGAAGCCAGCTGTCCATGAGGTGATCGGGTGTTGGTGATTCATCACTGCATGCAGAGTTTGGGTATGTACAAAGAAGAGTTTGGATCATATGAACTCAGACACTCGAAAATGTGTCACACATATGTAGAGTTCGGAAAGTCTGAAATCGAGTTCGCAATGTCTGAACACGAGTTCGGAGCGTCCAAAATACGCCTATAAATAGGGCTCTGAGGCTTCATTTGAAAGGCACAATTCAAAGTTTTCCCTCTCCAATTCAGCCTATATATTGTAAGTTAACCATACAAGTAAGGGTCGCGCATAGCAATACGTTGATATAACAAAATAGTTGTACCTAGAATCTAGGACATTCAACATCAAAGGGCTAACGACGGATGCATGTTTGGTCTGAGAATGTTATGAGAAAATAGGAGTATCTATTCTCTTAGTTATGACTTTTAGATCATGATTAGTGCTATGGTAATCACTTGACTTTGGGCTTGGACCTAGATCCTAATGTACTCGACTTGTTATATAGAGGTAAGTACTGACTGAGATTGTCGGTGAGTATGCATGTTTATATATATGTTGCATTTTATGTGTTATAATATTTGTTTTATTGATTTAATTATATACATACTACACGTGCGCATACATGTTGAGTCGTATCTCATTCGAGATAGTCATTCTAGTAGGGTCGCTCAACCCTACACATGTATACACGATCTGAAATCGGGAGCTATTTTGATGGCGGAGACTGATGCTACGGTGATCTAGACAAGTGTATGAGCTACCCATTGGTTGGATTCTCATATGGTGTTATATACTCATTGGCGCCTAGTCTGAGCAGGACTTGATAGTTGATCAGTCATCCAATCATCTCACGTTGCATGCATCAAATATATTTGTATCCTCATACTTTTCTACTAGACATTAGTCGCTCACATCTTTTGTATTATCTAAGACACCCACCATTCAATGAGATAGGTCTCAGGTTGGACGGAGCAGGAGGTTCGAGGCAAGATTAAGTGCAGGGGCCAGAGACTAGTGAGGGTTTTGTTTGCTTACATAGGATACAGTATTTCAATATGGTTGTATAACTATATTTGGGTTGTAATACCGGTTGTATTTTTTGGTTTATGTTGTAAATATATTTTAAAATTTCCGCAAGAGTTGCCCTATTTAATTATTTTGCTATTAGGTAATTGCATGTAAGTTTGCAAGTCGGTAAATGATCCGAATAGCAAGAGTCACTACAAAAAAAAAAAACATGAACGCTACAAAATTAAAATTAAAATGTAAATTTATTTTTAGTGGAACGAAAAAAAAAATTAATACAAATTACAGAACCAAAAATATAATTAGTCTAGTACTAATGCACGCTTAAAATAAAAGCATGAACTAAAAGTAAATAAAATCTAAATTGAAGAAATATATAGCGAATATAGCATGTAGATATAGGCATTGTTTGACGGTCTATGTCAAAAGTAAAATGAATACCAAAGCAACAAAATTTAATAACATTTGCAAATACGTGCATTTGACCAAGGCACGTACGAGTTCACCCCGAACAAATTAACTTGATTCGCTTGCACTCATACATAACATTACAACCAATGTTACATCCGAGTACTGCATTAATCCAATTAAGCAAATTAAAAGAAACTTCTCATATAAACAAAAAAATTAGCAATTTTGTGTACGCTAATTCATACATAAAATGCACGCACCTATATATATATTTCGATCGATCCTTAATTATATTCAAATAGGAACCAAAGTCTCGATGAATGGATAAGCATGGTTATGTTGATAATGCAATCGACCATGTTTGTAGAACTCCTTGGTGGGCAAATGATGAAAAATATCCTTGAAATATCCATCACAAAACCTATAAAAAACTATCTTATCCCACATCAAAAACAACACCGCCGAGTCTTCTTCCGTATCCCCCCCTAGTCTAGCAATACACAACACAGCTACTTGCGCCTCTTGAAATTTTGTAAAAAGGGGACTCAAATTCATCACCTTGTGCTTCTCAAACCATGCTAAATCATTCAGCAACACCGAAACCTTCAAGCTCATCATCTTGTCCATCGCTCGAGAATACAAAGAAACATAATGCAAGTTTCCGTCGGATTCCATCACGTAGTTCTTCCGACTTCCGGTGTTGCATCTTTTATGCGTCACCACTCTTTTAGGTGTCCCCACGATCCCCGTCTCAAGATCGAGGTAATACGATTTCCCGTTCATGTCTCTCCTTATCCAGTATATTCCGTTGTTCCAGAAAATCCCGTTGAAGAAATTGGCATCGTGTATGGAAGTGAACGGTTTCTTCAAGCACGTCCATGCACGGGTTTGTGAATCATAAATTTCAATCCAGTACAGAGACAACGAATGCTTCTTGTCACGCTGCTTGATGGAGATAACTTTATAGAAGGGAGATACCGCGGGATCAAAAGCCAAGCAAAGGCCTGAAATACTCCCCATGATCAAGATGTCTCTTGATTCAGCGGTGGTGGGATTGTATACAGAGTAATTTTTTGCTCCGTAAAGAGTTTTTCTTGTCTCCAGCAAGAGTAAGCCGTGACAAGATTGCAATATTTTTGAGTAGGGGAAACGAAATTCGAATGGCCGAAAGATTTCGAGGCCCGGGCAGAAGTAGAAAAAACATCTGGGGTTCGCGCGGATTATGAAAGAAGTGGGTGGGTTGTGGCGGCGGCGGTGGTGGAGTGCATGCATGAGGCGAAACTGTTTGTCGGAGACGAGGGATTGCCATCGTTTGGAGACTAATTTGATGCTGCTGACGAGGAGTTTTGCGGGGACGAAGAGTAGAATCGTCGACATTAAATCGTCGTCGTCGAAGACTAGGTCGACGGACGACGGGACTCGGGATCTTTTGTCGGCCATGATATATAAAGAGAGAGAGAGATTATTGTGCTGATAATTTGTTTCTGTGAAGACAGACGGTGTTTTATGCGGAGAAAATTAACGTTTTCAGTTGTGAAAGGAACGCATATTCCTTAAATCTTTTCTATTTTAAAAGATTAAATTTGGTCTTTTGTCTTTCTTTCATCACAAGTTTTAAATCGTTTATCTTCTTATTTATTTAGATTTGAGATATGGTTAATTTTAATATTTATTTATTATCTCATCTATAATGATTTGTTTCCTTTGTATTGTAGATTTGAATTAATAAAAAAAAAACAATATCTAGAATTATATGTCTACAAGTAAACATCTATAAGAAATGATTCTCTAATCTTATTTAAGAAGGACAATAGACCGACCAAGATATAGAGTGAGACCGATTGAGTGAGCTAAAAGGCGATAACAAATCAGAAGATTTTCTGAAGTGGATTTTGGGTCGTGAGTACTTGATTGCCTTGAAGAATTGAAGATCACTCGAAGATCAAAGATTGAAGAGTGTTGTTGCATCAAGATTTTTCTCCTTGCTTCGTTTTTTATTTATTCTATTTCACATAGAATTTTTAGGAGAACTTTTATTGTGTATTTTCTCACTTGTGTTGAGAAATTGGTTTTTACAATAATCACTAGTTTTAGGGTTTGTAAAATTTTTTGATTATTTTCTAGTGAAAGTTTTGTCATAAGGCGCTGCAAGAGTATTTTATACTCTTGCTTAAAATATTTGAGTCTATTTATTTGATTGCTTGTTTATTATACTCACGCTTAAATTATATTCCGCTGCAAATTACTCAAGATATTATTGTAGGTGTTGTCAACACATAATACCTAAAACTGTTTATGTGCAACCTTTATTTCCTTTCAAGTGGCATCAGAGACATATTCTTGATACACTAAGAACTGATCCTGGTTTGTTTATTTTATTACAGGGAATAAGATGGACTCATCGTCTGTTGCGAACTCATTTTTGAAACCTCCGATTCTAGATGACACGAATTATGCATTGTGGAAGACAAGGATGCGATACACTATCAAAGCGATGGATGTTCGTGCATGGCAAAGTATTCTTACTGGTTGGAATCCTCCAAAGATGCTAGATCAAGATGGAGAATACATTCTCAAGCCACAAGAAACTTGGACCGCTGAGAAAACACAAAGTTCAAGCTACAATACTAAATCAATCAATGCAATTTTTTCATCTGTGGATATGAGAATGTTTGGAATCATAGCTGACTGCACAGTTGCAAAAGATGCATGGGATGCTCTTCTAGAACACTGTGAAGGAACTAATAGTGTGAGAAGAACAAGACTGAGATTGTTAAACGCAAAATTTGAGAATATCAGGATGGATGAGAATGAGATTATTGCTGATTATGATTAAAAAAAAAAAAAAAGTTAGGGAGATAGCTACAGAGGCGCATGCTCTTGGAGGACCTATTTCTAGTGAGAATATGGTGAACAAAGTTCTTCGGTCTTTGCCAAAGAGATTCAATGGGAAGATTTGGGCGCTTGAGGAGGTAAAAGACACCTCAAAGATGAAGATGATTGAACTGATTAGTATCCTTCAAGTCTTTGAGATGAACTCTACAGCACAAGAGAAGTATAAAGGGAAATCAATAGCACTTCAAGCTTCAAAGCCCTCATACGAGGAATATGTTTAATTCCATCAAGAAGTTCAGCAGTCTGATCTAGAGGATGATTCAATCTCTCTCATGACTAAAAATTCAATGATTATCTGAAGAAGATGAAAGAGACCAGAAAGACGGATCAAAATCTCAAGGCTCCATTGTTCTCTAACAAGCCTCTGAGAATTACTGGACCAGAACAGTCACCAAGGAAGCTTACTGATACTCCTAAGCCTCGAATGATGTTGGAAGGAAAGAAGAAATTAGTTCCAAAGAAGTTAGACACGGTACAATGTCATGCTTGTCAAGGCTTTGGACATTATGCAAATGAATATACTGACATTCTTAGGAAAGGTATGAATACGTCTTTAAGTGATGAAGAGTCTGATGAAGAAGAACAAGAAGATGAAGAAAGCCACACTGCCGTATCTGCCCTACTGGAAAGCAAGAAGAAGTTTCAAGTCAATCCTTTAGGTGTTGCCGCAGCTGGTCGTAACACCTCCCAAAGGTCAGTTTGTTTAAATTCTTCCATTACTGATAATGTGTGTAATAATGATTCAGGTGATGATATTATATCCATGGAAAAAACTCAGATGATTTTTGAAGAGTTACATGCTGATTGGATTGAAAGGAATAAGATGAATATTATTCTTTCAAAAGAAAATTCTGAACTAAAGGCTGATATGTCAAGGCTTGAAGTTATGCTGAGTAAGAAAGATATCTAATTGAGTCAAGTGAAAGAAGAATTCGGAAGAGCAAAAGCTACATTGGCCAAGTTTAATTCAAGCACTATCAAGCTTGATTCACTACTCATGATGGAAAGAGATGGTACGACTGGTTTAGGTTTTGAAAATAGCGAATTTGAGGTTGATGAAAGCTCAAAAGGCCATGGTTTGTCAAGAAAAGCAGCTGTACTGAAAGCTCAACCAAAAAGGCCTTACCAATTGTTCCTCCGAAACCAAAGCCACATCATACTACTCCTTATGTGTCTAGAAGGAAACGTAAGTATATTTGTCACTATTGTCATAGACCTGGTCATATTAAACCATATTGTTTTAAGTTACAGGAAGACGACAGACATAGATCTGCATCGAAGGTATTGCCTATGGTGTTGCCAATACCCTCCCACAACATCTACAGAAACAGATCTACTGTAAAAAAAGGTTTGGGTACCAAAAGCTGATATTCACTGTTATATGATTTATACTGCTTTGAGAACTAATGTTTCAGGTGCTTGGTACTTTGATAACGGTAGCTAACGTCATATGGCAGGTTCCAAGAAGTTTCTCATTGATTATGTTGAACAGAAAAGTGAAAAAGTAACCTATGGAGGAGGTTCAAAGGGAAACATTTGTTGGAAAAGGAACTCTGAATGTTGTTGGATTTTCTAAGCTTCGCAATGTGCTTCATGTTGAAGGATTGACCGCAAATCTAATAAGCATAAGCCAAATTTGTGATGATATTTTACATGTGCAATTTGATAAGAAAATGTGCAAAGTATTTGATAATTCAAATTTGTGTGTCATGACAGGTACCAGGTCATCTGACAATTGCTATCAACTTAGAGAAGAGATGGCTTGTAGACACACAAAAGTGACTGAATTTGACATATGACATCAAAAATTGGGTCATGATAATTTCAAAATTCTAAAGAACTTGAGTAAGTTAGATACTGTCAGAGGTATGCCTAACTTAAAATCTGGTGTTCCATTTATGTGTGAAGCATGTCAAAAAGAGAAGCAGACTAGGGTGTCACACGAGATGTTGCCAACATCTGTGACAACACGTTGCCTTGAGCTTGTACATATGGACTTGATGGGTCCAATGGATGTTGAAAGCTTTGGTAGTAAGAAATATTTTTTTGTTTGTGTGGATGATTTTTCACGATATACTTGGGTAAATTTTTTGAGAGAAAAATCAAACACATTTGAGGTATTCAAGAAACTGCTCACTAAGATTTCGAATCTTCACAATCTGAAGGTAATCCGTATTCGCACTGATCATGGTAAGGAGTTCGAAAACTCTTATTTTGCTAGTTTGTATGATAAAAAGGGTATTTCTCATGAATTTTCTGCTCCTAAAACTCCACAACAAAATGAAATTGCTGAAAGGAAAAATAGAACTTTGCAAAAAATGGCAAGAGTGATGTTGAGTTCAAAGAATATTTCAAAACGTTTTTGGGCAGAAGCCTTGAATACTGCATGTCATATTTCAAATAGAGTTTATTTGAGGAATGGTACTACTATGACATCCTATGAAATTCTTATGGGAAAGAGACCAAACCTTAAATATTTTCATGTTTTTGGATGTGTATGTTACGTTTTGAATGATAGAGATCATCTTGCTAAGTTTGATGCAAAAAGTGATAAGTGTATGTGTCACGCCCCGATCCCGGGGTCGGGTGACACCGCCATTGCTTTCAAATAAAATTCGAAAACAACCACGCTCTTAATACAGTATATGTAAACCAGTATTTTCTCATAAATAAAAGCTCCAAAAACATTGTCTTTACAACTCGTTAACCCAAAAACTAATACATAATTGCGGAAGCGACTAAAAGACTTAAATATCAAAATATTAAATGCAACAATCCCTAAAAAAATAACAAAATTAAATCCTAAAGTTCATTCTTTCACCAACCCCAAAACTGGTCTTGTTCTCGATCTTCTAATTCTTCTTCTGTATCATCTGGGAGGGAAAAGGTAAGGGTTGAGTGTTTTGAGAAACACTCAGCAAGTGGGGGCCGATCGATCATACCAAAATATATATATTTAGATATATTCATTTGAGAAAACTCATACTTGGATTTCAATCATGTCATATTTCAAAACATATTATCTCATAACATGTCTCATCATAACATAACATAAACATCATCATCATAACAAAATCAACATGATTTACATATTTTGGCCAGACACTGAAATTCATCTCATTAATCGTGGCTAACTGATCAGTCCCCTCTATGTAATTCCTCTAAGGGGTGAGGTCATAGAACTGTTATTATTACCCACCGTATCAGGGCCATAACATAACATGGTTCGGAAATTTCCTTTCCACTCATAATTTGAGTCCTAACAGTGCCAAAACATACTTTTAACAAATTTTCATCATGAACAATATTAAATAACAAAATTCCAACGATTAACATGAACGATCGAATTTTCAAAACATACATATAATTTTAAAACATAAGCCCACTTACCTTGGTACGCATGAGAAATCAAATAACTTGAAGGTGTACAACAACTCCGACAATTCCGAAAGAAAAGTTCAGAAATCACTTTCGAGAGAGCTTAATCCCTTGTCCAATAAGAACACTTTTTCCTTTATTTTATTCCTATCTCACGAAGGCCTATGACCAACCTACATATATTTTTCTTCTCTTAATTCTAATCACAATTCTCGAAAATGGATCTGACACAAATTGGAAACCTTAATTTCAAAAATAAAAAGAGAATAGTGGACAAATTGTTGACCGTAATGGCTAACTGCTTCTCAAAAATATAGAGTGAAAAATAGTATTTTTGTGTGAGATTTTTGAAGAGGTCTTGTGGCTTTATATAGGAAAGGTTGACGAGATATGGGGTTGAAAATAGAGTGATTTGTTGCTCCGATTACGGAAATAAAATCAGCTTGATAGATAATAAAAATTCTGTCAATAAATAAACTTGATTTAATTTCTGAAATAAGTTGATTTGTATCCAAGTTGTTCAATCTCAAAGAAAAGGAAAGATTACCTCTTCCAAGTTTGGGAGATCATTCCTAAATTGAAAAAAACTTGGAGGCCAAGTTTCGGGTTTTCACAGTATGTTCTTGGGATATTTATCAAATAGCCGAGCCTATCGGATGTATAACTTGAGAACAAGGACTATTTTTAAGTCTATTAATGTTTTATTTGATGATTTTGCAGATCTAAAGAAGAAAACAGCTCAGGATGAAGTTGATGAGATGCTTGATAATTATGAAAATTTAGATGTTGTCCATATTGTTACAACACCTCAGACAACACCTCCTGCAGAAATTCCAGAAACAAAAGTTGAGAAACCTACTGTTGAGAATACTGATGAGGACATTGAGGTGAATGAATTTGGAAAGAATATTCCAAGCAAAATTCAGAAGAATTATCCAACCTCACAAGTAATTGGAAATGTGCATGGAGACTTGCAAACTCGACGGAAAGAGAAAGTGGATTATCGAAAGATGGCAGGGTTGATGTGTATGAGTTCTACGTATTCTCAGGTAAGATCAGGGGCGGAGCCACCCCAAAGGCTGGGGTGGGCTCCGGCCCGGGGTTAATTATTATTTTTTAATTATTAGTTATAATATATGTGTACTTCTAGCCCAGGTTAAATTTTTTAATTAGCCCAATATTTGGTCCAACTTATTTCTGAAATATATTTGTGAGTTTTGTTTGCTTTGATTTATTAAAAAAATAATTCAAAGAAAGAGAAAACAGCTCTGTTCTAGTCATGTTTCTTCCTAATTACTCTAAAAGTTTAATTTTTATCAAGACTTTTGTATTTTCTAAAATTATATTTTGTTATTTTTGAATTGATTGATTTTATTGATGTGTGTAATCGTGAGTTTCTTGTAAATAATTGTGAAGTGAACTTTTTGAAATGATTTAATCTTACTTTCTATGACTTTCTATGGCATTTTTGTATTTTTTTTAATTGAAAAATGGAAATGATTTGTATTTTCAAGTAATTTATTTTTAGGATTTATATATTTAAAGTTTTTTCATTTCTTTGATCTAAATGAGGTGTTTTTGTTTTTGTTTTTTTTAAAATGAGGTGTTTTTGAGTGGTTCATCTTTAAATTTTTTCATTATGTATTATATTATTTGAAATATCATATTTTTTATTTTAAGTATATTGTAAGGATATCAATTGAATGCGATGGTTTAATATATTATATATATAACTTAATTTTTTTTACAACCATCAACATTTTTTCGGAGTCATCTCACTTGTACATCTATCACATCTTTAGTAGTTTATATTTTTTTGTCATTATATAATATTTATAATTATCATTAAATGTTTGCGAGTGTTCCTTGATTATAAATTATAATTTTAATATATTTTAATTTTTAAATATTTTATTTAAATTATTTTAATTTTTTCATCGAATTAATCAGCCCAGGATGAAATTTTTTTCTAGCTACGCCCCTGGGTAAGATTCTCTTGTTTCGTGTCAAACATTGAACCCAAAAAGGTTGAAGAAGCTTTAAAAGATGATTTTTGGGTCAATGCTATGCATGAAGAGTTAGAACAATTTGTTATGAATGATGTTTGGTACTTGGTACCGTGTCCTACTCATGGTAATGTTATAGGAACTAAGTGGATTTTCAAAAATAAAACTCATGAGTCGGGAAACATCATTAGAAATAAAGCTAGGTTAGTAGCTCAAGGGTATACACAGGTTGAGGGGTGGATTTTGATTAAACCTTTGCTCATGTAGCCCGCATTGAGTCAGTCCGACTTCTGCTTGCTATTTCATGTAACATGGGAATGAAACTTTTTCAAATGGATGTAAAAAGAGCCTTTTTGAATGGGATCCTAAATGAAAAAGTTTATGTGAAACAAACTAAAGGGTTTGATGATCCAAATCATCTTAATTATGTGTATAAGTTGAAAAAGGCATTGTATGGATTGAAGCAAGCACCACGTACATGGTATGGAAGACTAACCGAGTACTTGCTCAATATTGGCTTCAAAAGAGGTGAAGTTGATAAGACTTTATTTGTGCAAAAGTTTCAAGGTAATATCTTATTTTGCCAAATTTATGTAGATGATATAATTTTTTGTGCTTCAAATGACAAACTTGTTGATGATTTTGTGAAGTGCGTGTCTTCTACATTTGAAATGAGCATGGTTGGTGAGTTAACTTATTTCTTGGGTTTGCAAGTAAAACAAATGCATGATGATATATTTTTGTGTCAAAGCAAGTATGCTAAAAATTTGGTGAAAAAGTTTCTGAATGACAGCACTAAACACATGCGTACACCTATGGGGTCAAATGAAAAACTATCTAGGGAGGATGTTGCCGAAGGTGTTGACAACACCTTCTACAAAAGCATGATTGGTAGTCTTTTGTATTTGAGTGCTACTAGACCTGATATCATGTATAGTATTTTTCTGTGTACCAGATACCAGTCTAACCCAAAAATTACTCACTTAAAGGCCGTGAAACGTATACTGAAATATGTGGCAGGTGCTTTGAATTTGGGTTTGTGGTACACTAAAGAAACCAATTCGAATTTGGTAGGGTTTAGTGATGCTGATTGGGCTGAGGATTTAGATGAGAGAAAGAGCACTACGGGAGGATATTTTTACTTGGGGAATAACCTAGTGTCTTGATATAGTAAGAAACAAAATTGTGTCTCACTTTCTACTGCCGAGTCTGAGTATGTTGTTGCTCACAACTTCTATGGATGAATCAAATGCTGAATGATTATGGAGTTAAGAGTGATACTCCTATTGTGTACTGTGATAATTCTAGTGCCATTGATATATCCAAAAATCCAGTACAACACTCTCGAACCAAATACATTGACATTAGACATCACTTCATTCGAGATTTGGTCGAGAAAAGCATGATCTTAATTGAGTTTGTGGGAACAAATAACCAATTAGTTGATATATTCACAAAAGCTTTGGATTTCGAGAGATTCTCCAGTCTAAAGAAGTCTCTCAGTAGGTGTGCATTATAGACAGAACCAAGATGTTTTCGGGAGTGTTGCCAACACTCTGTGACAACACCTTTTCATGCATGTGCATTTTTAAGATTCATTAGGCATATTGCATTCATGCATTCATTCTGTTTTGTGATGTGTTTGATACTTTGTAACCATCCACAGGTTTTCACTCAGGATTCTTTACAAAATGTTTTACAGTTTAATATGGATTAATTGAAGAAGAGTTCTAACTAAGTCACAAAGTAGTGGAGGGACGTTCGTGTATTCCATGATCATGTCCCAAATAAAAAGTGACTTTAGAATTTGAGAATCTCAATTGAACAAAAAATTTAAACTTAAGTTGAGTCAATCATCAAATTTTATTGAAAATCAGAAGCAAATGGAAAAAGCTACCTAAAGGGGTCCATTGAAGATCGTTTTTTTTAGTGTGCAGGCTACCACTTCTGTAATAATGAATTGAATACCAAAATTTTTTCTGAATCCTAAAGTGTTGCTGAAAGATGTTGCCAACATCGTTAAAAACACCTCATTTGTCAACATTTTTTTTTTTGCATGTGATCGCATTTTACTTTTATGTCACACTCTGTTTTAGATATATTTAGGACATGCATATTTTTTTTGTAAATATCTTTGGCCGAAAGGTTTTAAATTCTGATCGAACGAAATTTTTGAATTTTGCCCTATTCACTGAATTTTTGAATTTGAATGTGATTGGATTTTGTTTCAGTGGTGTTATATTCTAAGGAGGAGTTTAATTTGAAAATATTTGGTGAAATATTTAGACCTAGATTATCGGTAAAAATCGAAAAGATTTATTGCCTAATTTAAATCAGATTTGTTACCGTTGGGAGATTTTGTTACCGTTGGGGCCTACTGAGAATCCGAGTGGCTTTATAATAGATTGTGTGCTACAATCCAGTGTTTATATGTTTTTGGAAATTCATTAGTCTCTTGTTCTAGCCTTCGAGTTCTTTTCATCTTCCTTGTCCCTGTTTACAAATTGCCCTAAATTTTCTTTCGGACTGTCACTTTCAGAAATTTTAATGGCAGGAAAGAACTTTGATCCTCAAGACATCCGCTCTGAGATGGGATTTTCATGGGATGCTGCGGAAGGTGTTCCAACACCTACGTCACCATACCCTGTCATTGAACAAGCTCTGATTCAATTTGCTGAGGAGCCTGTGCCATTGGACTTCATCGCTCTAGGAGAGCCTGGTAATGCTATTGACGTGGAAAATTTGCCTGACATGTCCGTGCTAAACAAGGTGTTTCCCACGAAACCCTTAACTCACCGATCCAAACGTCAAGCAGGATACAATCCAGACTACACTGCCACCAAAAGTTTTCGAGGGAAGGGTCAACCATCGAGACCTTCTCTGGTGGACACAGAGTACTCCTTTGGTGATGCAAGCGATGATGAAGATTACAAACTTGTGCATCGGAAAAGGGGAAATACTTCTGTGATGGAACCTTTGGGACATGCTATCCCGGCTCCATTTGCTGTTGTCAAAGCATCTGAGGATGATTCCAACTCTGATGATGATGAGTCCTCTGCCTCAGAGACTAACACCACTGTTCATGCTGTCAAAGAAGATGCATATGCATCTGTTCCAGTTGTAGAGGAGACATCTACAGTTGCTCCACTTGTGTTTTCTGATGATGAGAAAGCATCTATTGAAAAATTTCTAGCCGGAATAAAGAAATCCAAAGGAGAGAATCCCTTTGTTACTGCTTCAGGTTCTGATGATGAACCAGACGAAGATATGATGCAGGAATTTGCTGATAACCGTCTTTACCCCTCTGATAGTTCCAGCACTGACTCGAGTGAAGACTTAGATGCTGAGAAAGAATTGGAAGAAGAGTCAGCTTCTGATGACTCTGAGGAAGAAGAAGAGGATGTTGAGGAAGGTGTTGCCGACACCCTGGACAACACCTTAGGTGAAGACTACCGGATAAATGAGTCTTACTCCTCAACTTTTTATTCCAAGGAAATTGCAGATTGCTGGGATAAGTATGTTGACCGTGAGTTCCTTGAGGAACTCAATATTGATGTGGAGAGCTATGAAGCTCAAAATTTGGTTAGATTTTTTGAGGTGAGAAATTTTCTAGCCACCGTCTCCACTGCTGGTCCGTATTGCAGGGAAATTGTTCGAGAATTATACAGTAATTTTACTGAAGTTGTGAAGGATCCACGATATGTCAAGTATGGGAAGGTATATGTGCGAGGGTAGATTTTTGCCTTTAGTCCTGCTATCATCAATGGTTTTCTCCATACACCTTTTGTTGATGATGCGGCACTGCCTACCATGGATGAGATGACATCTCTCATCACAGGAGGACAAGTCACTGTATTTCCAGCTCACCCTAAGAAGTTGCAGGCTGCCAAGATTACCTTCTTCTACTCTGTTCTACACAAGACCGCTGTCAAGACATGGACTCCATCTGGAAATTCCATTGTTGTCACAAAGCACCAGGCTCCAGTCTTGTACGCTATTGGAACGGGAATCAATTTCAATTATGGTCGACTGGAGTTTGACACGGTAATGGCCTTCGCTAACTGTGCTCAACCAACTCTAAAACTACCATACCCTTCTCTGATCTACTCTATGTTGATGTCTCAATAGATTGAGAAGGATGATGATGAGGTTTTTATTGAACCAGAAGAGCTGCTGAAAATAGCACCTGCACTGCTGCGAGGAAGCAGGAAGATATACCTACATTGGTCTGAATCAGGTGTTGTGGTAGATGTTGCCAACACCTCCTCAGCCACTGCAGTTTTTTTACCACCCTCTGCTGCTCAGAACATTGATCCTACTTTTGTTCAAGCTCAATTGTTGCATGCTGAGCAGAAGATTGCACAGGCTAAAGCTGATCTAGCTTATTATGAAGGGTTGACGGCTCACTACGAGTCACTACTAAGTGGAGCTGGCCCTTCTGAACAAAAAAGAGGGAGAAGAAAGTGAAGCTGGTGAAGAAGCTGAAGCGGATGGCTCATTTGAGAGCAATCAATTCTAGTTTTGTTTTTGCTGGTTTAGTTTGTTTTTAGATTTGTTGTTTCTAAGTTTTCGTTTTTGCTCTGCTCCTAATCAAAACCGCTTTTGTGATTTTAGCTCTGATATGTTTTTTTTTTGTTTCTCCTTATATATATGTATATCGATCTGGAGTGCTGTAACTAGATGTTGCCAACATCTTGTGACAACACCCCTGCTTATACTTAGGGGAAGAATCTGTTCTCCTATTCAGGGGGAGTTTTTTATCAAGGGGGAGTTGAGTTGTTATGCTTAAAAGGTGTTTTTGTCCAGAAAGGCAAAAAGGGAAAGATTGAAAGGAATACATATTCCTTAAATCTTTTCTATCTTTAAAAGATTAAATTTGGTCTTTTGCCTTTCTTTGATCACAAGTTTTAAATCTTTTATCTTCTTATTTATTTAGATTTGAGATATGGTTAATTTTAATATTTATTTATTGTCTCGTCTCTAATGATTTGTTTCCTTTGTATTGTAAATTTGAATTAATAAAAAAGAAACAATATCTAGAATCTTATGTCTACAAGAAAACATCTATAAGGAAGGATTCTCTAAACTTATTTAAGAAGAATAATAGACCGACCAAGATATATAGTGAGACCGATTGAGAGAGCTAAAAGGCGAGAACAAATCTGAAGATTTTTTGAAGTGGATCTTGGGTCGTGAGTACTTGATTGCCTTGAAGTAGGGGTAGAAACGAACCGAATCGAGCCGAATAATGGTAAAATTTTAAGGTTCGAATTCGGCTCGATAAGAGTATATTCGAGTTCGATCTCGATTCGAAGTTCGATAATTTCAAATATTTTGGCTCGAGTTCGGCTCGAAATGAAGCTCGAGTTCGAGTTCGGTTCGAAATATTCGAATCTATTCGTGAAATATTCGGATATTATGGTTTGAAAGCTCGAAATGTATATATATTATTATATAATTATATTATATTAATTAAATATTAAGGCTCGCGAACTATTCGCGAACTATCGAACAGAGTAATTTCGGCTCGAGCTCGGCTCGAAAAAAAGTTCGAACATGTTCGAATTCGACTCGAGTTCGATAAGCTCGAATACGAATCAAATATTTATCGAGCGGGCTCGTAAAGCTCACGAACAGGTTTAATTCGTTTGCACTCCTACCTTGAAGAATTGAGGATCACTCGAAGATCAAAGATTGAACAGTGTTGTTGCATCAAGATTTTTCTCCTTGCTTCATATAGAATTTTTAGGAGAACTTTTATTGTGTATTTTCTCACTTGCGTTGAGAAAATTGGTTTTTACAATAATCACTAGTTTTAGGATTTGTAAAACTCTTTGATTATTTTCTAGTGAAAGTTTTGCCCTGAGGCGCTGCAAGAGTATTTTATACTCTTGCTTAAAATATTTGAGTATATTTATTTGGTTGCTTGTTTATTTTATTCACGCTTAAATTATATTCCGCTGCAAATTACTCAAGGTGTTATTGTAGGTGTTGTCAATAGCTTGTGATAACACCTAAAACTGTTTATGTGCAACCATTATTTCCTTTCAAGTTGGGACTTGGGATATGGATTTTCTTGATCAGATCATGAGATATTCAATTACACAGAATTACGCGGTCATTGGTTTTTTTTTTTTTAATTGTTTTGAAATCAACAATCTCCAAAATGAAGACTGGAACTCTTGTGGATTCGGAGTTTCTGGAGTTGACGCGACGCCTATTGATTATAACAATTTTGACTTTTTGAGTAACCGAAACTTTGAATGGCGGTGATCCCAAATCTCAGGTTCCATTTTCCACAGATGTGTATGTCTCTTGTCAAAAAAAAGGTTTGACCCCGAAGGAAACCTCATTCCACATGAGTCAGAGGCTTATTAGTTCAGAGTATGTCTCTTGTCAAAAAAAGGGTTGACTCCGAAGGGAACCTCGTTACACATGAGTCAGTGGCTCATTAGCTCAGAGTATGTCTCTTGTCGTATATCATTTTAGACGTCAATCCGTTCCATGCATATATTAATGCGTAGAGATTGTCAAAACGGGATAACAAGATAGTCGGCTGGTGTTTTTAGGTGTAAGGACCCGATTTTACTCTATTAATTAATTTGTGTGTTAAAAATATGTATTTATAAATATCGGTTTATCGACGATATTAAATTGCATATTTGATTTATAAATCACACAGGAGTTGAAATAACTCAAACCGGGTCAAGTTTTAATCCCGAATGAATAAAATAAGACACACATTTAAACTAAACCATATTTTAATTATGGATATACATATAGATATGATACATATCATATTCTCTCTCATCACCATCATCTTCTCAGCGTCTGTATCGATTTTTCTTTCTTTTTCTTTCAACATTTCTTCCGTCACTTTAAATGCACGTATCTCCTTCGTTTTTGGCCGGATTTCAAAAGTAAATATAGTTCCGGAATCCTCGTGACGAGACCTATCTTTTGATACCGCTTTTGTAATATTTCCTCGCAATACTCGGAAACCCGCCGCCCCCTGTTCACGTTTTCCGGCCGATTTCCGTCGCCATCATCGCCAGTCTTCGTGGTGTTTGCTTTAGAGACGATTTGAGTTTAGTTTTGAGTCCTTAATCGCAACTTCAGAGACTGTTTTGGGGTGAGCCGATTTTTAGTTCAACTTATATGATTTTTGGTTGAATTTTGATTTAAAGAATTGATAATTGTTGTGTTTTGGATGTAGGAACAACATTTTTGTGGATTTGAGGAATTGAACGAAATTTCCAGACTTAATTGTAGAATTTTGGAAAATTCAGATTTATATAAGTTGGGATTTTTGACGTTTATAGTTGTTTTAATCATTATACGGTTGCTTAGTTGTGTTAGAACTAGTATATATGATTTTTTAGTTTGTATGAGCAATTTTCTGGAAAATTTCAGATTATTTACCTTTGGGTATTGCGACATTTTAGAGTCATTTATCGAGATTTAGACATTGATAGGATGACTGAATATGAAATATGAATATTTGGAACTGTTAGTTTGATTTTTAGACTTAGTTCCGATAATTGTCAGATTTGTAAACGAAAATAGGAATTGATGTGAAATAAATGGTTTTTCACAGGATTGGAGTATTCGAATATTACTTGAGATATTTCTGTGGTAATTAAGTGTTGGTTGAGGTACGTATGAGCTGTTTATATTACGACTCCTATAATGGCATGTAATGATATTAAGTATTTTGTAATGAGTGATAATGTGTTTTATGTGCTTACGTGGATTATATGATTGCATTAACTCATTTACAAGTTTACATAGCACGTTGAACCTTGACTCCTTTGATTACTATTGATATTGATCTCTTGAGATGTATTGAGTCATCATGGAGCGAGTGACATTGTTTTAGTGCACTCCTGAGATAGCATGAGGCACGGACAGGTAGCTCCTGTCGCCCTCTGATGCTACGTACGACACTCCTGATGACAGCATGAGGTTGGACGGGTCGCTCCTGTCACCCTCCGATGCTACGTGTATGGATTAGCAGTGATGATTCGAGGTCTGCTGCGTTCCTGGCACGGGTGGCCACTGAGTTTATTGTGATACGATTATTTGGACTCCTTTTGGTATCCCTTATTTCATTGATACCTGTCACGCATTACATTGCATTTCATTGCATTGTACTTGATTTTATTCATGTCAGTTATATTTGTCGTAATTTTTATAGTTCGTCGTACTGGGGTCTGACCCCTGTTTTCTTTTTATGCTGTGGTTGTTTGTGATTCCATAGCAGGTTATCCAGGGGGATTTGACGCATCTGGTGGAGCGTCATCTAGTGGTACCCAGTGAGACGAGCGTGGAGTCGAGTTCCCAGATATATGTATATATATCAGTTTAGCGAGTTTTATATTTGCCGGGGTGATGCCCTGTGTATCTGTATAAATAGTTTTGGACCTTGTTTTGAATTTTTATTTGTGTGATCGAGTCTTGCCGGCTCTGCATGTGTTTAGTCCTGGCCAATGCGGCTATAGGTTTGTAAATTGGAGTTGTGACTCTATTTTCGAGTATATATTGCTGGTTGTGTTGTACAGATTTTTGGGATGTCCTATTTACGAATAGGTCATGCCGAAATTTCTGTAGGCCCAAACGCAAATTTTTAACTCGTTTTCGCTGTTTACATTAATTAATCCTGGTTGTCTGATCATTAAATATTAAATCAGGACACGGGCCCTTACATTTGGTATCAGAGCGTATACTGGGATATGCTCGAATTAGAGTCTAGGACACTCGATTTTAGACACTAACAAAATGGTTGCGTATGTGTGTGACTACTTGTTCTTACGTGACTTACTTGTGGTGTTTATGTTTGAACGTATTTGTTAGAACCAGTAGTTCTTGGCTTTAGAACTTCGTTTATGAATTCATATTAGAACTCTGAGTTTCTATCATAGTTTTCTGTTTGTTAAGATATTTCTGCCTATGTTTAAATCCTTGTGTCTTGTAGAATGGCACCGGGAGGAAGAGGTAGAAAAGGAAAGGAAGTTGTAGAAGAGTCTGCAGCGGAAAATGTTAGAAATCTTGATGATATTGTCAGGGGAAGACGTGGTCGACCAGCTGTTCAGCCTCCGAAAGATGTGGAATTAGAGGTGGAACAACAACCACGGGTAAATCCTGACAAAGGAAAAGCGATTCAGGCTGAGGCTGATCCAGTAGCCCAATTGACTGAGAAAATGGGAGGAATACGATTAATAATTTCTCAATTTCAAGAGTTGCGTCCGCAAAAGTTCTTTGGCAATGAAGGAAGTGAGAAAGCTGCTAGTTGGTTGAAAAGTCTCAACAATATGTTTAATGGATTAGAATATCCTGATGACATTCGACTGAAGTTAGTTCCTTTTCAGCTGAAAGACCGAGCGCAACTGTGGTGGGAAACGACAGCAGAAACACTTTCTGATTCTGGTGAAAAGATCACATGGGAAGTATTTTGTAAGCAGTTTGCACAAGAATATGCACCACCATCATACTATTCTGCTAAAGAAGATGAATTTAATCTGTTGGTGCAAGACAATAAATCTGTTGCTGAATATGCTTCTCAATTTTCTGCTCTTTTGGCTTATGTCCCACATGTTGCAAAGAATGATCGATCAAAGCTTTCACATTTTCTGAAGGGGCTTACACGAACGATCCATACGTTGGTAACTACTGGAACTCTATCTACTTATATGAAAGCAGTAGAAAAGGCCAAGAAAATTGAAGCAAGTCTACTCAGGGGTGAACCACAATCAATCCCAGCAGCTAGTCCTCAAGGAGCTAAAAGCAGTTCACAGACACCAATGGGTTTACCTTCATATCATCCTACACAATCTTCTCAGCAAGCGAAAAGGCCTTGGTTTAAAGCTAGAGGGAAGCCATTTAAAAAGAAACCACAGTCTAGTTCCTCCAGTTCTAGTGGTAGTCGTGGTGGAAGTTCAGTTGGATCGTCTGGGAGAGTGTACTGTGACAGATGTGGTGGTAATCATTTGAGTGCACATTGTACAGGATTTCCAGGAACTTGTTATACTTGTGGGTAGGCTGGACATTCGTCTCGAGTATGTCCAAATGCTGGAAGACAGCAATTTCAGCCACAACAGTTTGGCCAGTTTTCTGGACGACCATCATTCAGACCATATGCTCCTGTACCACAGTTTGCTCCTACACAGCCTTATATTCCAGTACAGTCCACTCAGCAGCCTAGGTATCCATCTCCTCAGAGTCAGCAACATTTTCCAGGTCCACAGCAGGCTCAAGTCCATGCTATGACTCAGGATCAGGCACAAGATGCACCTGGGGGAGTTATTGCAGGTATTTGTTATATTTTTGAGTATCTTGCACGTATCTTGATAGACACAGGAGCATCTCATTCATTTTTATCTGTTACATTTGCTGATGAGCATCAGATTGCTTTTACCCCGTTATTGGATACTGTGTCTGTTGCTACTCCTGCTGGTGTTTTCTTGATGTCTAATGAGATAGTTTTGAATTGTGTGATTAGATTTGAGGATAAGATCATGATAACCAATCTAATCAAACTAGCTACGTCTGATTTTGACTGTATCTTGGGTATGGATACACTGATGAATTATAGAGCTACGGTTGATTGTTTCCATGGCATTGTGAGATTTAGACCGTATTATGGCAATAAGTGGAATTTTTATGGTAATGATTCACAATCTCGCATTCCATTAGTATCGGCAATGGAAATGTTTAGATTATTGTCGATAGGAAATGAAGGATTTATGATTTATGCTCTTGATGCGACGAAGGAAGAGAAATTGAAAGTTTCAGATATTCCTGTCGTTAAGGATTTTCCTGATGTATTTCCTGATGCGATTCCGGGTTTTCCGCCTCAAAGGGAAATAGATCTTAGCATTGAATTAATGCCAGGGACAAGTCCTATTTTCCGAGCTCCATATCGATTAGCTCCAGCAGAATTGAAAGAACTCAAGACGCAATTGCAAGATTTGCTGGAAAAAGGTTATATTAGACCAAGTGTATCACCTTGGGGTGCTCCAGTCTTGTTTGTGAAGAAGAAAGACGGAACGATGAGAACGTGCATCGATTATCGACAATTGAATCAGGCTACTGTGAAGAATAAGTATCCTTTGCCACGAATTGATGACTTGTTTGATCAGTTGCAGGGTATATCTGTATATTCTAAAATTGATCTTTGTTCCGGATATCATCAACTTCGAGTTCGAGAGGAAGATGTTTCCAAGACAGCATTTCGAACGCGTTACGGACATTATGAATTCTTAGTTGTGCCTTTCGGGTTGACTAATGCTCCAGCGGTTTTTATGGATTTAATGAATCGTGTGTTTCGGGAGTTTATTGATCGATTTGTTATCGTTTTCATTGATGACATTTTGATTTATTCTAAGTCAAGGAAGGAGCATAAAGAACATTTAACATTAGTTCTTCAGACACTCAGAACATCACAATTATATGCTAAGTTTTCGAAGTGTGAATTTTGGCTGGACAGAGTATTATTTCTAGGACATGTGATATCAGCACAAGGGGTATCTGTCGATCCTAGTAAAATTGAAGTTGTTCTTAATTGGTCTCGACCAACCAATGTCTCTGAGATTCGTAGTTTTTTGGGTTTGGCTGGATATTATAGGCGTTTCATCAAGGGATTTTTCGAAATAGCTAGGCCTATGACTATATTGACGCAAAAAGATCGACGTTTTGTGTGGACTGAGGAATGTGAAGCTAGTTTTCAGACTTTGAAAGAGAAATTGACTACGGCTCCAGTACTAGCATTACCTTCAGGCTCAGGTGTATTTGTTGTCTGTACAGATGCTTCTTTGAATGGACTGGGTTGTGTTTTGATGCAAAATGGACGCCTGATTGCGTATGCATCTCGTCAATTGAAACCACATGAGACTCGTTATCCAGTTCATGATTTAGAATTGGCTGTCATTGTGCATGCATTGAAAATATGGCGTCATTATCTGTACGGTGACAGTTTGTGATTTATTCCGATCATAAGAGTCTGAAATATTTATTCACACAGTCTGATTTGAATATGAGACAACGTCGATGGTTGGAATTACTTAAGGATTTTGACTGTGATATTCAATACCAGCCAGGAAACGTGAATCAAGTTGCAGATGCTTTGAGCAGAAAAGTTCATACTAAGATGTTGGCATCGTTAACTATTTCTAAAGTTCATGAGCATTTGAGAACTTCAGGATGGACTTATCGAGCTAAAGGTAATCATTTCATAGTTTCATCTATACAAGTTAAACCACGAATAATTTCAAAAATCAAAGCAGCACAAAAGACTGATCCATATATTCATCATTTGAAAGAATTAACTCCAGCTGGTCAGTCAGGGAAATTTCTTCTTGCTTCTGATGGATGTTTGCATTATAATGGTAGACTTATGGTTCCGAATTTGATAGATTTGAAAGACGATATACTACGAGAAGCTCATTGTAGTCGACATAGTGTACATCCTGGAATTAGAAAAATGTATCATATCTTGAAAGCCCATTACTGGTGGGAAGGTATGAAGAATGATATTTCTGATTTTGTGGCTAAGTGTTTGACGTGTCAACAAGTTAAGGCTGAAAGAATGAGACCAGGTGGTATGTTACTTAGTCTTGAAGTACCACAGTGGAATTGGGAACACATTACTATGGATTTCGTGACACACCTACCTCGATCTAATCGTGGTTGTGATGCCATTTGGGTTATTGTGGATAGATTGTCTAAATCTGCCCATTTTATTCCATATGATCGTACGTGGACATATACGAAAATGGCAAAAATGTACATTGATCAGATAGTGCGATTGCATGGTGTGCCAGTTACTATAGTATCAGACCGTGATCCCAGATTTACTTCTAAGTTTTGATCTAGTTTGCAACAGCTTTGGGTTCTAAATTGGCCATGAGTACTGCCTATCATCCACAGACAGATGGTCAATCTGAAAGGACTATTCAGACACTTGAAGATTTATTACGAGCTGTTGTGATGGATTTTAGTGGTGGTTGGCAAGAATCTTTAGCTCTGGTGGAATTCTCTTACAATAATAGTTATCAAGTATCTATCGGGATGGCACCATTTGAAGCCTTGTATGGCATAAAATGTAGATCTCCGATCTGTTGAGAAGAAGTAGGAGAACGACAGTTGTCAGGACCAGAGTTTATTCAAGAGATGAAAGAAAAAGTTGACCTGATCAGGAAAAGAATGAAAGCAGCCCAGGATCGTCAAGCCAGCTATGCTAATAACAGACGTAGACCTTTAGAATTTCAGGTTGGCTATTTTGTTTTCTTGAAAGTATCACCATTTCATGGTACTATGAGATTTGGGCGTAAAGGGAAATTAGCTCCTCGTTATATCGGTCCATACGAGATTGTTGAGAAGATTGGTATTTTAGCGTATCGTTTGAACTTGCCGCAGAGTTTGTCTGCGATACATGATGTATTTCACGTATCTATGCTACGGAAGTATGAACCAGATCCTTCTCATATCTTGAGGGCTGATGATGTGGAGTTGGATAGTTCCCTTAGCTATGTTGAATATCCAGTGCAGATTCTTTATCGTAAAGAAATGCAACTTAGGAACAAGACGATTCCTTTAGTTATGGTGGAATGAAGTAGACATGGGAGAGAAGAAGCCACATGGGAATTGGAGTCTAGAATGCGTCAAGAATGGCCTCACTTGTTTGAAAATATGATGACTTATTCCATGTACTCTAATTTTCCTATGTACTATCAGTGGTAGATGTTTAACCACTTTGTATATAAGTTTGATGTGTGTTTAATTTCGAGGACGAAATCTTCTTTTTAGAGGGGGAGAAATGTAAGGACCCGATTTTACTCTATTAATTAATTTGTGTGTTAAAAATATGTATTTATAAATATCGGTTTATCGACGATATTAAATTGCATATTTTATTTATAAATCACAGAGGAGTTGAAATAACTCAAACCGGGTCAAGTTTTAATCCCGAATGAATAAAATAAGACACACATTTAAACTAAACCATATTTTAATTATGGATATACATATAGATATGATACATATCATATTCTCTCTCATCACCATCATCTTCTCGGCGTCTTTATCGATTTTTCTTTCTTTTTCTTTCAACATTTCTTCCGTCATTTTAAATGTCCGTATCTCCTTCGTTTTTGGCCGGATTTCAAAAGTAATATAGTTCCGGAATCCTCGTGACGAGACCTATCTTTTGATACCGCTTTTGTAATATTTCGTCGCAATACTCGGAAACCCGCCGCCCCCTGTTCACGTTTTCCGGCCGATTTCCGTCGCCATCATCGCCAGTCTTCGTGGTGTTTGCTTTAGAGACGATTTGAGTTTAGTTTTGAGTCCTTAATCGCAACTTCAGAGACGGTTTTGGGGTGAGCCGATTTTTAGTTCAACTTATATGATTTTTGGTTGAATTTTGATTTAAATAATTGATAATTGTTGTGTTTTGGATGTAGGAACAACATTTTTGTGGATTTGAGGTATTGAACGAAATTTCCAGACTTAATTGTAGAATTTTGGAAAATTCAGATTTATATAAGTTGGGATTTTTGACGTTTATAGTTGTTTTAATCATTATACGGTTGCTTAGTTGTGTTAGAACTAGTATATATGATTTTTTTAGTATGTATGAGCAATTTTATGGAAAATTTCAGATTATTTACCTTTGGGTATTGCGACATTTTAGAGTCATTTATCTAGATTTAGACATTGATAGGATGACTGAATATGAAATATGAATATTTGGAACTGTTAGTTTGATTTTTAGACTTAGTTCCGATAATTGTCAGATTTGTAAACGAAAATAGGAATTGATGTGAAATAAATGGTATTTCACAGGATTGGAGTATTCGAATATTACTTGAGATATTTCTGTGGTAATTAAGTGTTGGTTGAGGTACGTATGAGCTGTTTATATTACGACGCCTATAATGGCATGTAATGATATTAAGTATTTTGTAATGAGTGATAATGTGTTTTATGTGCTTACGTGGATTATATGATTGCATTCACTCATTTACAAGTTTACATAGCACGTTGAGCCTTGACTCCTTTGATTACTATTGATATTGATCTCTTGAGATGTATTGAGTCATCATGGAGCGAGTGACATTGTTTTAGTGCACTCCTGAGATAGCATGAGGCACGGACAGGTAGCTCATGTCGCCCTCTGATGCTACGTACGACACTCCTGATGACAGCATGAGGCTGGACGGGTCGCTCCTGTCACCCTCCGATGCTACGTGTATGGATTAGCAGTGATGATTCGAGGTCTGTTGCGTTCCTGGCACGGGTGGCCACTGAGTTTATTGTGATACGATTATTTGGACTCCTTTTGGTATCCCTTATTTCATTGATACCTGTCACGCATTACATTGCATTTCATTGCATTGTACTTGATTTTATTCATGTCAGTTATATTTGTCGTAATTTTTATAGTTCGTCGTACTGGGGTCCGACCCCTGTTTTCTTTTTATGCTGTGGTTGTTTGTGATTTCATAGCAGGTTATCCAGGGGGATTTGACGCATCTGGTGGAGCGTCATCTAGTGGTACCCAGTGAGACGAGCGTGGAGTCGAGTTCCCAGATATATGTATATATATCAGTTTAGCGAGTTTTATATTTGCCGGGGTGATGCCCTGTGTATCTGTATAAATAGTTTTGGACCTTGTTTTGAATTGTTATTTGTGTGATCGAGCCTTCAGGCTCTGCATGTGTTTAGTCCTGGTCAGTGCGGCTATAGGTTTGTAAATTGGAGTTGTGACTCTATTTTCGAGTATATATTGCTGGTTGTGTTGTACAGGTTTTTGGGATGTCCTATTTACGAATAGGTCATGCCGAAATTTCTGTAGGCCCAAACGCAAATTTTTAACTCGTTTTCGCTGTTTACATTAATTAATCCTGGTTGTTTGATCATTAAATATTAAATCAGGACACGGGCCCTTTTATTAGGTTACTAAGAAAACATCAACCAACCTCATTGTTTTGAGCGGGCCAGGCCAACCCAATGGAATGATGTGTAATTCGAGTGGGTTGTGGCGGGTATTGGGTGGTCTGCTTTTTGGTTAATTGAAAAATTATCAATCCAACCTATTTATTTATATAACAGGACGGGCCCAGCCTATGTTCACATCTTTATTAAAAAATTTACTTTTTTTTACATAAAAATTATAATTTTAATGAGTTGTTGTATCATAGTGAAATTTTATCTCATAAAATTGACTTGTGAAATCATCTCTCGTTTTTGTGTTCACAAATTGACATGATATATATATATATATATCAAGAGATCCTAATTAGGATTTTGGTCTATAAATTGGTTTATTTTTTATTCTAGTTTTGTAATTTTTCAAAGTGTAGTTTTCATTCAATAACTTTAATTGATATTTTTTCCGTTATTTTTGTCCAAAATTGATAAATTCAAAGAACATTCCTTATTTGATATCGATATTTTTCTACATAGCTATAATGACGAAAATGAAAGCTATATATGCCTATAATACATGTATTAAAATCTAAGAGAAATGAAAAGAGTTTTCCTCACATTTTGAAACATTAGGTGTCGTTTTTGTTTTTTTGTTGTTTTTTTCCTTTTTTAATATATGTAACATTGACTTTATTTGCACCATAAGAGCTACGTAGAGAATCGAAGACAAATAAGTCATATCCAATGGATTAATTGAATTCAAATGAAAAAAGAACAAAAAAAAAATGAATTATCAGATGAAAACCAAACTTCAACAATTTACCACACAGAGATGATCACGATCTGATTTTGCATTTTTGGTTTTTATTAAATTCAAACCGACGTTATGAACCTAAAGATTCAACGATTTTGGGCTCCTTTGGAATGGTTAGAACTTCCAGTATGTCAAAAATAAAACAACTAAGAAATCATTATTTTACCAGTAACGAAATGAAGTTCTTAATTATCCGGCTAGGTCGGTTTGACCAAGCTACTTAAGTAGTTTTTGAGAACGTTTTTAGGAAGCAATTCTCAATTTTTTTTCACATAATTAGAGAGCTTCTGGGAAACACTTGAGCTTTTCTTTCACAAAATTTCAGCTTTTTTTTCGCAAAATTTCGAAATTTTGTGAAAAAAACTAGAATTGCTTCCTAAAAACTCTCTCATACGCTATCTTAATTTGCTACTCCGATGTCCCTATAACTTGATTCACTTGCACCCTTCTTAGCATTTCGATCTGCGATCCATGCGATTTATAACAAAGAAAAAAAAAGCAAGTTCTCTACCCAAAAAAGGGGATCATGATTTAGGGAAAAAAATGGCCCAAGGATCTAAAAGAAGGTAGCACACACAAATGAATGAACCATTTCACTAAATATTTTCATTCCCATTCTGCATACTAGATCCAAGGCAAACTTTCTCAACAAGAACATTTCCTATTGGATCGATTCTATATGAAACATCAAGTCCTTCCAAAACCAGATGATAAACGACGTCATGAAATGAAAGGGACTGTGGCTCATGTCCATGTTCAAAATCTCTGCGTCTCTCATAACTTCTCACTATCGTATCACCGTCTTCTCCACTGCAATCATCGGTTTTGAGCAGGGCATTATGAGGATGGCTTCGTTGAGCTAATGATCGTATATCCCATGAGAGCACTTGCTTTATCAAGCTTAGATATTCATCTGGAGAGAAGTAAAGTGACTTCTTTTCCTGGAATAGGCGAAAGACACAAAGTCCCAACTGTCAAAGCATGTCTTATAAACAAAATTTAAACTGAGTTTAACAGTCTTACCACCATTGCCCAACAATCCGTGAGACTGGATGAAAAGTCCTCAGAGAAGCTAACTGAAGGTACGGCTAGTATATCATCCATCTGTTCAAGGAAATGGACAAGCTATTTATTTCGAAGCAGAAAACCTAACCAGAAGAATGACAAGTTTCGAAAGTTACATGCACATCCAAGCAATAGATGCTACATTACCTTGCGCATAAGGTCAGATATTTCAAATAGATGCACAAAGGTAATTTAAACCTTAAAAAAAGGTATTCCACATCAAAATTCTACCCTCGAAAGTTCCTTACTGATGACGCATTGACAACAGAAGGAAGAAACAATATTTCTTGAAATAGTAAATTAGGAGAACAAGATACCTTTACCCAGTCAGGAACTGTCGCACCTGTGATGCTGTCACAGTATGGCAGATAAGGTTTGATGTCCAGAATTGGCTGCAACCAGATTTCAAGTACTAGGAAGAGTTAATACATGACGTCGAAAAAAAATGCAAATAACAATTAGCTGAGAGACTAGGTGAGAAACAAAAGAGAAATTCGTTTCACCAATAATAACCGTCAATATACAATGAAGACTTACGGTTCCGTCAACCAGATCCACACCAGAGAGCAACACCGTATGTCCATGTACTGCCTCCACCTAAAACGACCAACAACTATTTAATGCATGACCTTGACAAGAAAAAGCAAAACTATTTCATCCATCAACCAGAGAAAAAAATGCATGCTTGTGTTTCAAGAACCATCCTCATCAATTTGAGGCTAGTTAGACATTGTCGAGTAATGAACCTAGTTGTCCAAGACTGGAAAATGTGGCCAATGATTAAAAAAAAGTTTGAGTATCTATTGCTACTAATTAAGTAGTAGTGATGGATAAGAACTACTTCAGTCCACAAAATGTGTGTATCGCACAAAATACCCCCCAACTCGGAGTATCATACGAGTCCACTGTCCGAGTTTATTCCTTGGATAAATTTGGAACTCATTCATGTGCATAGGTTTACCAACCCCATATCCACATTAGCCACTTTTGATTTCATATTAGCCAATTTATCTCAGAGAACATTCCAATCTTAACATACTACTTATGATTTGAAAAAGAACCAAGTGACGAAAAAGATTGATGCATTTGTCAAAGTATGAATCATTACTGATTATTTGATCGCTCTACAGGCTCTCGGTTTAGTTTCTTGGAATTGTCGTGAAAAAAGTTCCATGAGACGTACATAGAAGAGGTTTTGGGAATATGAGATAATTTAAGTCATGCTATTTGGCTTCTGAATAACTCAATAATACCTTTGCCACTGTTAATCCAATGGGACAGGGACGATGTGGAGATCTCGTGGCAAAAAGTCCAACTTTTTCACCTTTGAGTCTGGGTACCCTTACCTATTTATCAATACAATCTCTTAGTAAAGTCATAGAATTTAAGAAACCTTTGGAAGTGAATGAGAACACAAACCTTTGCCTTAAATTTTGATTGTGATGGCTTATTCCATAACTTATCCAGATTTGTGTTTAGATGAAACACGTAGATAATCCAACAGTGTGAATACCCTTCAAGACCCTCAAGAGATGCGTGTGGAACCCGGGTCAAATCAAATATTAAAGATGCTCTAGCAAGAGGTACAAGTAAAGGCTGTCTTGGAGTCCCATTCCTAGACAAATCAAGGGAATGTTCACACACACACAGCCATTAATACCTTCATTGTTTGTACACAAAGGAGAAAAGTGCAACTTATTTGTTAAAAGAATAAAGACCAAGTCAAGTAAGAAGTTAATGTCCATCATACTCGAAAAGATAGATTTCACTGCAGATACAAACATATGAGATAATATTTTCGTAAAAATTTCAAGAAGCATGATTCAAGATAAGAAAATTAGTCAAATCCACTAAGCATGAGAGCTAATAATCAGAAGTCCAACAGAGGATAAGCAAGCATTGTAAAAGAACCATAAACTTCAATTTCATTAACACAAGCCCTTGCTAAAGATAATAGATCCCTGAAGCTCTTTTACACACTGTAAAAAATTAAATTCATCATCCAAAATGAAATATGGAGTCACTAATTCTGTCTGCACTATCAAAGATTTACGAAGAAGTTTCTTCTAATTTGGTATGAGCCTAGTTCATCAAACTAGCTCATCAAATTTTATATCAAAATCAAATGAGACTTTCCTTATGGTAGGATCAAGATCTCCGCAATTGGTTAAAATCAAATAGGAACATTACAAGTCATAAGAATGAAAATTCTAGAGGATGCTGTTTTCCCACATTACCGCGTAGAGAAGCATGACTTGACCACCCCAATTTGTGCCATGGGGTATGCCTTCAATAACTTTGTTTCAGCTTTGCCACAGTGAGGCTGGTTCAAGGCTTCTCTCAAAGCCTAGAACAAGACATGTAATTCGAAAATTATGAAAGCAGCATGGGATATACAGGTTTGTGATAGTAATTTCATGGAAAAGACATCTTAATTCTCCTTATTTTACTTTGTTAACCAAGAAGGCAGACAACGATGGCCTGGTGATTCAACAGATCCTCTGATGGCCATAAGAAATAAAGAACAGCCAAATCAACTTCCCTCCCCAAGTTAGGTTTGTTGCGTCTGCACCAACTAGAAGACGTGGGAGAAGGATGGAAAAAGGGGGTGCAATCATGTCGTTGGGGAGGTTTAGGAAATATATGGAACAAGTTATGAGTCAGGATTGCACCTATGCTATTACATATTATTGTGGGTGTTTTCAGTTTGGATTGGTTGCACTAGCAGTTGTTTTTCTCAAGATGGTGAGTGGATAACGCAACTTCACAAGAGACATTCGACCTGGTCAATTTTGTGAGACGTATCTCATATTTGGGTCAGCCATGAAAAAATATTACTTTTCGTGCCAACGTATTACTTTTATCATAAATATGGGCAGAGTTAACCCGTCTCACAGATCTGAGACATACTCTATTTAGAATTATGCAACAAAAACAAAACTGGAATACTTCTACACAATTTGAACTTGAGGACAAAGTGAGTCTCAGATGGGACTAGAAAGAAAGAATACTAATTACAAGGTCCAATTTAGAACCATCAATGATTTATTGTCGTCTAATTTTCGATATGCAGATAAAATAGAAGATTCTCGGTCATTTTTTTTAACACATCCATTCTCTCTTATTTCTTCTTTTCTGGAGCTTCCAAGCAACAAAATGGCAAATTTATACATCCAGTAATTTCAGCAACCCATCAAACATGTTCTGAAACAAAATTTTCTTGATCATCAACACAAAACCACTTACTACTAAAAAAACATTACCACCCAAATAAACGAATCAGCAAAAAGCAGAGAGAAACATCATTCAATTTCAATGCAACAGGTTTTCTCTGCTGCCGCAGCTCCTCCAAAAAGTTCTCGATTAACACACAAAAAAAAAAACCCAATAGGGGAAGAACAGTAAAAGTACCCGTTGAGCTCTGATACGACCTTGTCTTTCAGCAGAACACTTCTCCTCGGCAACCTTCAACGCGGCTTCAAGTTCTTGAATTTTATCCGCGTACCCATTTGAATTCGATCTTGAATTTCGGCTCCACCAATAAACTGAAACAAGACATGAAGCACGCACATATTTCTATGCATCAATGGAGAATAAATGAAACCATGGATTCAAATTTTTTTTTGCAGGGATTGGGAAACTTACAAGAAATGGCAGCAGAGCAAGAAGCCAATGCGAAGGTGATGAAGAGAGTCGGCCACGGTGTGTTTTGGTCGGCCCTCATTCGGCTGTTGTGTTCTACTGATTATGTTTTAATTCTCTTAATTTATTTTATAACCAAAATTATTAGCCAAATTATTATTTTATATGAATTTTTTTAATTATTAGATTTTTATTATTTATCAAAATTATAATAATTTTGTGTCATTTGATATTTTTATTTACGAAAATGTCAGTCTATTTGGAAAACTGATATATTTATTGGGTTTTTGTGGCCATTTATTTAATAAAAAACTATATTTTTTGTATATTTTTTTTAAGTTTTACAATTTATTTTTATTTTTTTACTTTTAAAAAAAGATTTTACGAGCACTAGTATATAATTAAATATCATATATTTTTCTGAAATTTTAATTTTTTTTATTTATAAAAAAGTTTAAATATATTCAGAACTAAGAAGGTGTGATATTGATTTGATGAAATAAATGTCTTCTTAGAAAATATAAAAATATTGAAGGTCCTTATTTATATAAGGATACTTTAGGAAATACCATATAAGAAAATATCAAGAGACCAAGCTGATTTTATGGTGGTCTTCCTATTCTTAATAATATTTTTAAATTTGTTTTCGCAATTTCATAGCTTTTTGGGCTTGTTTTGTAATAAATAGAAATATATGTGTCTGTATATATACATCCAATTATCCATATCAACAATCTTTTGGACAAATCTATACATCAGAAGTCAATCGAGTTTCATGATCGTAAAAATATATATATTTCCATCGCTACATGTAGTAATCAGGGATGGCAACGGGGCGGGTTTAGGCAAACCTGAGACCCGCCTCGCCTCTCCTTGGATCCGGCAGGTTCAATCCGGGTCTAACCCGTTGGACCCGTCAAATTAAATATAAATTAAATTTTATTAAATAAAAAAATTTAAATAAGTTAAAAAATTAGCAAACCAACATTTTTAATTTTTAAATTTATATTAATAATATTTATGACACAAAAATATTCCTACAAGTTGAAATATATAATTTTTTTATTTAATTAATAATTAATAACAAAAAAATCATAATAATATATTTTCATATTAAAAATATCATAATATATTAAAATTATTTACATTCAAAAATATTATAAACTCAAATTAAGAATAAAATATTGATTATGTGATATAAATAATATAATTATATATTATCAGTATATATACATGTATATTTTATATTTATATTTAATTATATTTAATATATATTTTTGACGGGGCGGGTTCGGCCAAACCCGAGACCCGCCCCGAACCCACATGTGGACCCGCTTAATCGGGTCTAAATCAGCCTCGCCGGACCAGGTTCAATGCGGGGTCGGGTTTAGGCCCGACCCATTAACATCCCTATAATTAATAATCCAAACACTTTCATACCTCAGGTTTTTACATCCCATAAATTTGATTCATATTCACTTTTTGACTAAATACAAATTTAAAATTATAGGCTCGTTCTCAAGAATCTTGCCCACAGATTATTTAAATTCAAACTATACTTAACTCTGGGATGAAATAACCGTGAGAAATAAAGTTTTCATTAGCACATGATATAAAGTACGACATTCAGATTATACGAAAGTCATGCATGATCGATTTTTATTGAGTAGAGATAAATCGAAGACAGATTCAAATATAATATATAGTTGTCATTAATTACATTCGATTTTATTTAGACATAAATAATTTTATAAGATTGTTTCATAGTTAATTTTATAGAACTAAATCACTTATCAGACCAAAACTAAATTATTATTTTTTTTAATGCCAAACTAGGGAATAATCTAATCGAGCTTAAAAATCCTTTTGAAATAAAATAGAAGCGAATAAATGAATTTTTCACTTTCAAAATTTATTGCCCACGATATCAATTCATTACTCCCCATTTCAAAATAAAAAAATAAAATCATGCCACAAAATTACATTAAACATAAGTTTATATTTACATTAGTAAAATAGTTTATGCATGCATCACATTCAAAACATAAATAAATAAAAAAACCTATAACTTAATTATACACTAAATAATAAATATAACATATCATATCTTATTAAAAAAAATTTAATGTATAACCATAAATATAATCAATGAATCTCTTTATGTGATTCAAAACGTATTCGAGTTGGTAGAGTAAATGAACTTTTGATCAATGGTCATGAATTTGATTCGTCCAACCAAAACCTTTCCAAGTGAACACACATAGCTTACTAGTGCGTTTTAATTAGTTAGCATAGTTTGTATGCTATTGTATCGGTCCAATAATTACCAATGTATTAGATTCCATGCTTGAGGGTTACATTCTATCTTCGTAGGAGATTTAGCTGCAGATGTTACTGATACTTTACTCCATGAAACTTTTGCTAGTAAATATGTTTTTAATATTAAAAATCACAATAATTAACCAATTTGACCAAATCTTGTGCTTTCTTTATGTCACCATTTCTCGATTTATGCGTGTCAACCTTGCGCAGGAATCATGCTAATCTTCTCTGTATCGTTCCAATTTTATAGGATGTCCCCGAAGGAACTCTTCTTTATGTCACCAAAAGATTAGTTCAATTGCCATCAATATGTATCAAAACAACCATTATTTGATTCCATTAATTGACCAACTAATAAGTTTGTTTGGTTTCCTAGATCCAACGAGTCATAATCCTAATGCATGCTAATATAGTAATATTATTGTCTTATTTTTCTGACATTAATAATTATTCTACACAATAAATATATAGTAAAATGTATTTCACTAATTAACTCGTCATAAAACCATATAAATTTATTTTCGAGCTAACATCTTCCTGAACATGTCATTGACAAGAAAATTAGGCATAGTTTGGTACACATGATAAGGGAGTGATTAATAAATTATTCTCCTCCATCCCATATTTGGTACATTTTTAAAAAACCCATGATAAGTCAATGGGCCCTTGATAAATGCTTTGACAAGGGGACTATGTATCCTTTTGATTTGGTGTGATAAATTTAATACAACTAAAAAAATACTACAAAAAGACATGATTACCCTCCACATATAAAAACATCTAAACTCTAATAACGCCTCATTCTTCTCCACATTACGGTAGGGTTAATTTTGTCATTAAAATCGAATATATAAATTTAATCACTCTTATTAAAATCATACCAAACATTCACTATAGTATCCTATTATTTTACTTATCCTTAATTTATCCTTATATTATATATCTTATACTTATCCTATCCTATGTACCAAACTATACCTAAGCATGAGCACATCTTCTAACCAAGAAGAAAGAAACTCGGCCTAATAATAAAAATAAAATAAATACTCAATATTTAATAATTATAGTATATAGTTGCATATTACTTATTTTGATTTTTTAATAATAATAATAACAATAACTCCGACTACTTTTTCGGTAACTATTATTTTATTTCTTAAAATTAGCTATTAAACAAAAATTCTTTTCATTATACTAAATGTAACTTTAGAAAATATTAAGAATAGCTAATATTTAAACATAAAATAAATTATTTATTTTATACACAATTCTAATTTTTTTTTTTTTTTGGATTCTAGATTGATGCAAAATGAGAGTACAAACACTCCTATTTATACAAGTTACACCTCCTTAACCAAAGGTTAAAATTACGTCAACACATTCAATCTAATGGCTATTAAAAGCTATATGGAATTCTCTAAACATTTCTATGGTATTTGTGTGAGATGATTCTAGAATGTGCATTGCTAACAACTCATGAATATTCTAGATCAGAGGATTTAATTTTTAATTCACTTCATTTCTTTGTTTGTCTATAATTTCCAACAGAAGAAAATCGTATATAGACAATATATCCACCAATGGTGGGATTCGTGGGTTTTGGGTTATCCAAGATTGCGGATTTGTAGTAAGAGAATGAGATATTTGCAATCCTCTTAATTAAACTTATTAAAAAGAGCTTGTAAGCTCCTAGAGCTTAAAAGCTGTTTTACAAGCTGATAGAACTTAATTTTAAAAATAAGCTGTTAAAGTGTTTAGATAAACTTATTTTAAATAACTTAAAGATGTTGATGTGTTTGGTATTATAAAATCTTTTTATCGTCGAAATGACCAAAAAAGTTATAATTATATGAAAATAATGTTTCGAGTTATACATATATGAAAATAGTTTTAGAATAAACATATATTAAAAATAAAATTTTTATAATATTTTATTTTAGAAAAAATTATGTGATTTGGAATTTTTTAAAAAATAATATTTAATATTTAATGGGTGGAGGATATGATGGAGATTTATTAAAATATTTAAGGATATTTTAGAAAGATAGAATGTTAAAATAAGATCGTTTTAAAAAAAGTACATTCCTCTTACTTTTTTAAAAACAACTTATAAGCTGTCAAACAGCTTCGTTTGACAGCTTATAAGCTTTTTCTAAAAAAAATTACCAAACAGATCCGGAGAGCTTAAAAGCTCTCCCAAACACCCTCTAAAGCTTAAATGGATTAATAAATGGTAATGTTGAAATTTGAACAAATTGAATTTATTCCCAAAAAATCGAATGTAATGAATTTATTACAAAGAGAGGTCCAAAATTATTTATTACAAAGAATGGAGAAAAATTCAAGTTTTTGACATCTGCTCAATAATGAATACAATTAAAAATAATTACCTAATCAAGTTAACCTATATATATATTTTAAAAATTAAATCCTAATTATTGAATCGTTTTGGTTCAATTTATTCTACTCAATGAAATGAAAGTTGACCTTAATTAATTAAAAAAAATGAAGGAAAGATAAAATTGCATATTATAAGAAGAGGAGACCATACAACATAAATAATATATCAACCAGGGCTTAGGAGACAATAGAAAACGATATTATAAAATGAGTGAATAATTTTTAAAAATTATATAAGATATTAATTAAAGCTTAATTATTTTACTTAAGTAAAAAGTACAATTTTGGTCTTATTAATTCGTACGTTATTTTGATCATTTATATTGATAATTAATTTCAATTTTAGTAATGTGTTGGTGATTAACTCAAAAGTTTTGATGATTAAATTAAGATCAAACAAAACCAACTCTACAAAAAAAAAAAAAACGGCGTTTGCTACGGTTATAGCGTGACAAAAACCGTGGCAAAATTTAATTTGCCACGGTTTTGCCACGGTTTACTGAAACCGTCCGAAAAAGTATCGTGGCAAACGTTTGCCATGGTTAAAAAAACCGTGGCAATCTATTGCTTACAAAAAGTGTGGCAATACATTTGTTCAACCGTGACAATAATTTTCCATGGTCAAAATAAACCGTGGCAACTTTTGCCACGGTTTTACTTAAATCGTGGCAAAATTTGTCACGGTTAGGATTAAACCGTGGCAAAAGTTGTCACGATTTAGCCTACCCGTGGAAATATTTTAATATTTTATATTAAAATTTTCCACGGTTTATCCTAACAGTAGAAAAATTTTAATGTTTTATATTAAAAATGTTTATTTATATATATTATTAATCAATAATAAATATTTAATATTGGTAATGGCAGCGGCGTCATGACGGCGGGCGGCGGCAGGGCTACAAAAACACCTTACAAACACAAAAAAAAAACCCATTTAATTGATAAATCACCAAACACAAATTAATACATAAACAAATTTAAAAAATAAACTGACTCACCCGAAGCAACGACAGTGGCGTCCTGACGGCAGGCGGCGGCAGCGGGCGGCGGCGACGACGGCGGGTCGACGGAGTCCACGTGAAATTGGCAACGAAAAAATTAAAAAACTACAAGAAAATGAAGCCTACAACATGTAGATTTCAAATATCATATTATTTTGAAGGATAAATCGATGGAAAGAGGCGGGGAGTGACAGCGGCGTATAGGGTTTTGGCAGAAATGGAGGGAGGAAGAAGAAGAGGAAGAAGAAAATGGGGATCGGGGAAAGAGATTATAAAATTTTTTGCCACGGTTATTTCTACAGTTTCAAAAACCTTGAAAAAATATAATTTAATTTATTATATTAAATAATTTAACGAATTATTTAATTTTGACATGGTTAATACTAACCGTGGCAATATTGCCACGGTTGTTCTATAACCGTAGCAATATTGTCACGGTTTGAGTTAAACCGTGGCAAATTTAATTAATTAATTATTTTTATTATTAAATCTGATGTAATTTTACTTTTGTTTTTTTTGAAAGGAGATGTAATTTTATTACAGACACAAGATACGATATTTTACTGGACATATATCATAAACTAAATTTACATATAATTAATTTACAGTTAAAATTTAACGAATTATACCGTGGCAACATTTGCCACGGATTAAAACAAACCGTGGAAAATTGCCATTTTTTTGTAAGTACTAAATGGGTAATTATGGACAAGACAAAATTATGAGATCAAGTTTCCGAGAATAGTCCAGATCAACTTACCAAACCGTGGCAAATTGCCGTTTTTTTGTAAGTACTAAATGGGTAATTTTGGACAAGACAAAATTATCAGATCAAGTTTCCGAGAATAGTCCAGATCAACTTACCATTGTCACTTATATCGATCAAAACTCCAAGAAAAATAGATCGGACCAGATTAAACTTGCTAGAAGAACTATCCAGATCGATCTTATCCATGTCGGGTTTTTTTATATTTAATTTTAAAAAAAAATTTAAATTGCAAAAATAATTTGAAATAGGACGTTTTGCAGAAGTACTGCAAAACAGCGGATCCTGCAATAATAAATGCAGGGTCCGCTATTGCAGCGTCCGCTCATGCTGCAGCGGACGCTGCCAGCATGTCACCATGTGACACCTTTGTTTTTTTTTTAATTTGTTTTTTAATTAATTAATTATATAATTAATAATTTTTAATAAAATTATATTTAGTAGTATGATCATTTTTTTTTAAATTCTAAATTTTGAATTTAATAATCGGACTGAAAAATTATTAAAAAACAAAACATAAAATTTACGGTTAAAAAAATTATATTGATTAAATAAATTTACGATTTAACTTAAATTTTGGTCAGTGGAGTTATATATTTATTTTAATCGTTTGGATTTGTGGAGATCCCTCGGTTACGTGGATAAATCTAGAGCAGTTAATTCAAATCTATTTAAATCGAACTGATGCAAAAATGCTATTACAAAATTTCTCAATCCGAATTCAAGCCGAAACAAAATTATCTCGAAAATTGTGAACTCGAACCGACCGAAATATATCCGAATTAATTCTCTATGTCTATTCATGTTGAATCCGATATTTTGGTGATAACAAACAACAACTCATTGTATAGGAATGTGCTGCCAACCATTGTATTTCAGGAACCTACTACAACTTCTACCGAAAGCTTGTCAACCGCCTTTGCTCTCGACCGGCTGAAGTCACAAGCCTATCAACTGGCTATCAAGACCAGCAGAGGATAAATCTATCTACCGGAAGCTTGTCAACCGCCTTTATCTCTCGACCGGTTGAAGTCACAAGCTTATCGACTGGTTATTCAAACCAGCAGAGGACAAATATCTCTACCGGTAGAATGCCAACTGCCTATCTAGATATCTCGAGACAAGTACCTATGACAAGATATTCTTTGCAGGATCTTTTATTAAAAGCAGAACCGGCGTTTCAGAAGATTTGTTGACTCCTGCAAATCAAGACAACAGGTTGTACCAAAATGGCAAAAACACAGAATGACTGCAGATAAAGCATTCGACCGTTTATTCCAGTTTTGGACCCTGGAAGTTGTCTGCAGTGTACGATCCTCATGCAGAATCATCAATGCATTTATGAGCATTAAATGTGCATTCAATGCAGCATCAGAACGTTCAAAATAAAGACGTTGATGATTGACCTATATAAAGGGAAGATTGCTCAAACAACAACAACAAGTGATACGAGACAACGAAGAGAGACAAGCAACTCAGAAAAATTTCAATCACTTGACTAATATCAGAAGTCCTCATCTGATATACTTGAGCACACTTACAAGATCAATCATCTGCTGCTCAAATAAACCCTCGCCTACAGTTCACATATCTGATCGTCAAGGATCATCCTAGGGTTTTCAAGCCTCTCGACCGCTCTGCAGTCTGAGAAGCTCTACTCAACTATACTCAGTGTTGAAGAGACTTGAAGCTGCTCTGAAAGCTTCCACCAGTCTGATAAGAACTGAGAATCTTATCTGTGTAAATCTAGGAGTTTCGGATTAGGCATTGGATAAGTCCTAAGTCTGAAGTGGGTGTATTACAAGACGTTGTAATAACCAAAGTCTTCTAGTGAATTCCTTCCTAAGTAGAAGAAGGGGAGACGTAGAAGGATTAAGCCTTCGAACTTCCATAAAATCGTGCTTTAGCATTTACTGCCACTTATCTCACATCCTGCTCATACATTGCATTATAAACTTTGCATCACTAAAACCTCTGAACTATTTCCGCACTATTTAAGTTGTTCAAAACGTTTTAGAAGTTGAGAAAACTGATTAAGTGAACTAAACTTCACTTGATCATTTTAAAGAAGTAGAAGAAAAGTTTCAGAGTGTATTCACCCCCCCCCTCTACCCTCTGAACCGATCCCAACAAGTGGTATCAGAGCGGGTTCCTTTCTCAACTGCTGATCTGAAGTTTTCAAATCATGACTTCTTTCAACAGAATTCCTATGTTTTCTAAAGAAGAGTATGATGATTGGAAAATTCGCATGCAGGCACATCTTGCAGCACAGGATGATGACATGCTATATGTCATAACAGACGGTCCTATCAAAATTATGAAGGTCAACCCAGCTCTAGCCGATGGTGCAGGACAAATGATTGAGAAACCAAGAGCTGAGTGGACCACTGAGGACAAAAAGAAGGCCAATCTTGACAATGTGGCCCGGGACATCCTATACAAAACACTGGACAAGAATATGTTCAGCAAAATCAAGTCATGTTCCACAGCAAAGGAGATTTGGGAGAAGCTCACTCAGCTGTGTGAAGGGAATGACCAGACAAAGGAAAACAAGCTCACTCTGGCCATTCAAAAATATGACAACGCCAAAATGAAGCCAGGGGAAACCATGGCTGAATTTGATGAACGGTTCAGTAGTATCATCTGTGATCTTACTGCTTTAGGTAAAACTTATACTAACCGAGAAATTGCTGTGAAGGTTATGAGAGCTCTGCCCAAAGAATGGGAGATCAAGACAGTGGCCATGAGAGAGTCAAAAGACTTGAGCAAGGTTGAACTGCATGATCTCTTTGCTGATCTCAAAGCCTACGAGTTCGAGCTCAACATGAGAACAGAAGATGAACCATCCACATCTCAACCAACCAAGGCCTTAACCTCAACCGTGATACGTCCACCGGTCGAGGAACCTCCAAAGAGATCAGCTGAGCAAATCAGCAATGAAGCCATGACACTCTTTGTCAAGAAATTTGGTAAATTTATGCGTAAAAACAATTCTAAATTTAAAAATTATCATAAATCGGACCATACAAACGATGGTCCTACTTGTTTTAACTGTGGAAAGCCAGGCCATTTCATTGCAGACTGCACCAAGCCTAAGAACAATGATCAGAAGCAATTCTCCGAAAGAAGAAGGGGTAAGGAGGATAAAAGGACGTTTAGAAAAGGAAAAGACCAAAGGGTTCTAGTAGCAGATGAAAGCAAAAGCAAGTGGGCTGAGTCTGACTCTGACAACTCCAATACCGGAAGCTCTTCAGATGACAGCGATGATGAAAAAGTGGAATGCCTTATGGCCGACATCGAAGAAGAAGCTGAGGAGGTATTTGACTTTGGCTCACCTGAATTTACTCACAGTGATTTAGTTACTGCTTTACACGAAATGGCTAATGAATACAAAGCATTATCCAAGGAGTTCGAGGAAGTAAAGGCAGAAAGAGCTAATCTAAAAGATAAGTCAAGCAAATCAAGCTGCATGCAGCAAAAAGAGCTTGATGGTCTTAAGGTCAAGCTAAGTCTGCTGGCTACTGAGAACGACACCTTGAAAAGAGTATTCCAAGCTACCTTGATTGAAAATAAAAAACTACTTGAAACCATTAAGGCTTGGAATAAATCTTCGGTAACCATTGACAAGATTCAAGAAATCCAAAGACCGGTACATGATAAAACCGGTCTAGGGTTTGGAACAAATGAACAGTCTATGGAATCCTGTATTCAGTCAAGCCTGGACAAAGGCAATCTTAACAAAATAAGATTTGTCAGGTCCAGCACGATATATGAACACGATGAGTGCAGCTTTGACAAAAATCAGAAAGTATCGAACGAACGAAGCTCTAAGCATAAAGGGCTGGGATATGTGGATCCCCAGACCTCTAATCAAAGAGGAACTTGGATCAAACCAAAACCTAATGAAAGAAGAAAGGAAAACCAATCTAATTTCAAAAGGCCATGGAATGAGTCTAACTACTCTAAGAAAATATGGTCAAAGGAGAAGCCTTACCAGTACTTCAATTGCAGGCCAGTTCAAAAGAGGTACATGCTAACTGATGAAAATAAAAAAGGCAAGCAGCACACAGCAACCTCACAAGCACACACATTTACTGCCTATCAACCGCACAGATTTCTGGACACACACACGGGCAAACCTGTAAGGGTGTTCCAGGTGTGGGTCCCGAAAGGGCTAATCCGACCTGGACCCTACTAGATATGGGTACCAAAAGTTCTTCACTCTTTGCAGGTACTAAAAGTCCAAACGGGCGAGAAAACCACTTCTATCAAGGACACTACCTGGTATTTAGATAGCGGTTGCTCACGACACATGACAGGGAATCCAGAACTTCTAACAGAAGTGGTGTTGTGCAAAGGACCAAAGATCAGCTTTGGAGACAACTCCAAAGGTAAAACCGTGGGTAAGGGCAAGATCATCCATGGTAACATCATTATTAAAGATGTGTTACTTGTTGACAAACTATGCTATAATTTGATAAGTATTAGTCAACTATGTGACAATGATCATTCGGTCGAGTTTCACAAACACACTTGCCTCATAAAAAATGACAAAGGTGAGACTCTTATGACCGGTGTACGAGACCTAAACACCTACAAGGTAAACTGGTCTTGCTCACATAGTTCTTCACCTACTTGTCTTACTGCTCATCATGATAAACATTGGTTGTGGCATAAGCGGTTAAATCATCTAAATTTTAAGTCCATTTTTAACTTGAGGAAGCATGATTTGGTTTCTGGTCTGCCCGAAGGAGATTTTATAAAAGACAAAGTTTGTCCTGCTTGTCAACTAGGAAAGCAGGTGAGAGCAACTTTTAAAAATAAAGGGTGTATGTCTTCTTCCAAATGTTTAGACTTACTTCACATGGACCTATTTGGTCCTATACCAGTAAGAAGCATAGGGGGAATGAGATATGCTCTTGTTGTTATAGATGACTTTTCTCGATTTACTTGGGTCATCTTTCTCTCTTCAAAAGATCAAACTGCACCTCACCTGATTAAGCTTTTTAAACGCTTGCAAAATGAACAATCTACTGTGATAGATAGAATCAGGAGTGATAGAGGGACTGAATTTTTAAACACCACTCTTATGACTTATCTAGATGATCAGGGAATCAAGCATGAGTTGTCAGCTGCTAGATCCCCACAGCAAAATGGGGTGGCTGAAAGAAGGAACCGTACTTTAAAAGAAGCAGCCAGAACTATGATTGCTGATTCAAATGTTTCTCAAAGACTTTGGGCAGAAGCAGTTAACACAGCTTGCTATACTCAAAACAGATCTATGATTAATAAACGATTTAACAAAACTCCATATGAGATCTGGAATGGCACAAAACCTGACATTTCTTATTTCAAAATTTTTGGGTGCAAATGCTTTATCCACAACAATGGCAAAAACCACTTGACATCCTTCGATGCCAAAGCAGTCGAAGGAACTTTTATTGGTTACTCAGCCGTTAGCAGAGCTTATCGAGTGTTCAATCAAAGATCACTAACGGTCGAGGAAACCATTCATGTTGTTTTTGATGAATCTACTCTATGTACAGAACAAACTCAAGGGAGCATAAATGATCTGAGTCACAGACTGGAAAACACAAATCTACAGGAAGAGAATGACAGTGATCTATATCCTCCAAAGAAGGATGATCCAGTTCCCTCTACCGGGTGTGATCAAACAAGGCCAGAAGTGGATCCACCGGTTGATAACAATCCTCCAGCCAATGATGATCCAGTAAACGAGGACGTTCATCAACCAATTGATGACAACCCTTTAGGGAATTATTTTAGGTGGAACAAAGATCATCCACCTGGGTTGGTCATAGGTGACCCTTCTGCTCCTCGAAAAACACGTGGTCAAATGATTAATGAATTCTTGCATGCAGCTTTCATATCTCAGGTAGAGCCCAAGAAAATAGATGAAGCTCTATCAGATGCCAGCTGGATTGAAGCTATGCAAGAAGAGTTGAATCAATTCACCCGCAACAATGTTTGGCATCTAGTTCCTCGACCGAAAAATCAAAATGTGATTGGAACTAGATGGGTGTTTCGTAACAAGCTCGATGAACATGGCACTGTTGTGCGTAACAAAGCTCGACTTGTTGCTCAAGGATTCAGACAAGAAGAAGGCATAGACTTTGAGGAATCTTTCGCGCCAGTTGCAAGACTAGAAGCAATCCGCATCTTTCTTGCTTATGCAGCCTTCAAGAATTTTAAAGTTTATCAAATGGATGTGAAGTCTGCATTCCTCAATGGTCTACTTCAAGAAGAGGTGTACGTTGAACAACCACCAGGTTTTGTCAATCCTACTCATCCTCAATATATCTATAAACTTGACAAAGCTCTCTATGGATTAAAACAAGCACCGCGTGCTTGGTATGACACTTTGCTAAAATTTTTACTGGAACATGATTTCCAAATTGGAACGGTCGATAAGACCCTGTTTAAATTTGTAAAAGGTGATCATGTGTTACTAGTACAAATTTATGTTGATGACATTATATTTGGGTCAACTAACCCCAAGTTGTGCTCAAAGTTCTCTAAACTGATGAAGGAGAAGTTTGAAATGAGCATGATGGGCGAGCTAAACTTCTTTCTTGGACTTCAAGTAAAGCAACTTGAAACTGGAATATTCATCAATCAGTCCAAGTATGCCAAGGAATTGGTAAAGAAGTTTGGAATGGAACAATGCTCAACTGTATCTACCCCCATGAGTACATCAATTAAGCTTGATAAAGATGAAGGGGAATTCCGGTTGAGGTAACCATGTATCGAGGCCTTATTGGTTCACTGCTCTATTTGACTGCCAGTCGACGGATATCATGTATTCAGTTTGTTTATGTGCTAGATTTCAAGCCGCACCTAAGCAATCTCATTTCATTGCTACCAAACGAATACTTAAATATATTAAAGGAACTACTAATGTGGGTCTTTGGTATCCCAAAGATTCAAATCTTAATCTTATTGGCTATTCAGATGCAGATTATGCAGGTTGTAGAATTGATCGCAAAAGTACAAGTGGCACATGTCAATTCCTTGGAGATAGACTAATCTCGTGGTCAAGTAAGAAGCAGACATCAATTGCTACCTCGACCGCCGAAGCAGAATACCTTGCTGCTGGCAGCTGTTGTGCTCAAATACTCTGGATTCAACAGCAGCTTAATGATTATGGGATTCGGTCGAGTGAAGCTCCAATCTACTGTGACAATACAAGTGCCATAGCCATCACTCACAATCCAGTGATGCACTCTCGGACAAAGCACATTGATGTCAGGCATCACTTTATCCGAGATCATGTCTTAAAGAAGGAAATTAGGCTGGAATACATCTCTACCGATCAGCAAGCAGCAGACATATTCACCAAGCCTCTACCGGACGCTAAGTTTTCATATTTTCGAAATATTCTTGGCTTAGTAGATTTAAGTTAGTATGCATGTGTTTAGGGGGAATGATTGTCAATATGACATTAATAGATTAGCTGTTACGTTGCCATTAATATTGACATATCATCCGCCTTTAACTAGTCTCTGACAGGCTTCGTACTAGCAGCTTGGTGCTTTGAACCAAATGACATTAATTGGGCGCCGTGATTATGCTCTTCAAAACTTTTTGAATTTCAAAAATACTTTTCATGACATCACCCTATGGCCCATAGGTTCCTATATATACTTCTTTACACTCGTATATCAATTTTTCACCTTTGCTAAAAACTTTCATATTGTATTAAACGCTCCATCGAATTACTCTCAAGCTTTTGCTTACTCTTTGCTCGAGTTCTTATCTATAGATATCATGTCGATCCAGAAGACTTGCCTCGCCATCAACTTTGATTCCGTTGTTAAGGCAAACAACGCAGGAATAACTGAGGTCTTCACCATGCTTGAAGCCTCTGGACTGAGGAAATTTCTGGAATGCAGCGCCATCTGCGATTTGCCTGTTTTGAAGGAGTTCTTCGCAACCGCTCAAATCGAGCATGGGACTATCAAATGCTTGATCAAGACAGAGGTCTACTCCTTCAATCAGAAGTTCTTCGCCAGCACATTTGATCTGCCCTCCAGGGGTTTGACAAAATGCACGGATCTTCCAGATGGTAACTGCTCTTATTGGTTGAAGGAGTTCTCAACTACTGATGCTCCGATCAAACTGCCGGCCCAGAAGACATCTCTCAAAGCTCCATTCAGGCTACTGACTAATATCGTGGCCAAGAATCTTCTGGCCAAGGCTGGATCTTACGACAAGGTGACGCTGGAGAAATTTCAATACATGGCTTGTATTGCCTCCAAGATCAACATAAACTGGTCAGACATTCTGTTCAATATTCTATGTGAAATGATCAGGGGCAAAGGGCAATCCGAGGGATTTGCTTTGCAAATCTGCCACATCTTGGGCGTCCTTGGAGTGGACTTTTCCAAGACTGAGCCTCTGCATCCCACCAAATGGCTCAACAAGTCTACGATTCTCAAATTCCTGAACAAGAAAGAGACTGCGGTCGACACCTTGCCCTCAACCGCAAAGGTTATTGCTATCCCTCAACCGCTTTCAACGGTTTCGGTCGTGGCCAAACCAGTCCATACCAAAAAGTCTGCCAAGCGTCAACTGATCATCGAATCTGACTCTGAGGATGAATCACGTGAGAATGTTCCACTGATTCAAGCTTTCAGCAGGTCATCCCCTTCGGTCTCCAAAGCAGCTGTGTCATCCACGCCTGCAGGCGAGAAGAAGAGGCAGCACAAGAAGCTAAAGTCTCTTTCTGGACTTGCTCCTACCCTGCCAACGGTCGAGACTACTACCGTTGTTGCTTCTACTGCTCCTCGTCCTACAAAAGGTGTGATAATCCGAGAAGGTGCCTCATCAGCTCCTGAGGTCACTCTAGCTGATCCCAAAGACAAAGGGAAAGGTGTGATGATCTACACACCCAAGGCTCAACCAGCTTCAGCAGCCTGTTTGCAAGCTTATGTGCTGGAAGCACAAGTGATGATGAAAACCTTTCTCACTCAAGATCAGGGTGAAGAAGACGTCTATGCTCTTCCTTCTTCAGATGGGATTCTGACCGATCTCATCACTGCTGACCTCTTTCAATCATATGCTCTAAGATCGAGTGTAGCAGCATCTTCATCGGTCGACCCCTCCTCAACCGCAGTCCAAGTAGTTACTCCACCGGAAGCAGTTGTGATTGCTCGCTCCTCTCCCGTGACGACCGCTCACACTTCTCCCGGTCATTCACAAGATGTTTTAGAAGTGGTTGCACAAGAGATACCTGTCACCTCTGTGACAGAGGCTCCTTGCAGTAGTGAAGCAACAGTGCCCCCAACGGAGATATCAAGCACTATTGTATCACCTGCATCTCCAGAACAGCAAGTGACTGATGCTGATCCAGCACTTCAACCGTCTCCATCTACTGAAAAGTTTATGGAAGATCTCATTATGGATGAACCAAGTGCTGATCCTGGTACTCCACCAACCATATTGGCTGCAGTCGAAACTATTACATCTCCAACTGTACCATTATTGGAAGGTCCATCGGGTAGCTCTCCAGCAAGTTCACCCGCACCACATCATCGTGAGTCTAGCCCTGTTTCACCAAGAAATGACTCAGAAGGGCAAATGATTCAGACTGATGATTCTTTAATTGAAGCCATGGCCGCAGCTCTAGATCATACCTTGATAAATCGGCTTCATGAGCTCATGCAAACGGTTAGGTCCTTCTCTCAAGACATAACAAACTCATCCTTATCGGTCGATAATTCACGCCAGACGATGATTCGGCATTTCGAGACCGTGTCTCGAGACCTCGCTCGTCTGTCCACAGAGATCACTAATCATCATCGCACTCAAATCAACACGCTCTCTACCGTCTCCGAACAAGTTATCCGATCCGAAAATCGCCTTCATAAGCAGTTGAATGATCGGATGGACACTATGCAAGCCACTCTACTTGATCAAATCGATGCAAAAATAGACACTATGCAAGCCTGCCTTGGCACTCAACTCACTGAGGTCATCCTTCGGCTTAACCAAGGTGATGCCAAAAAGGGGGAAGAAGAGCAACGTAGAGCAGAGGCAAGAAGACGTGAAGAAGAGTCCAGAAGAAAAGAAGAAGCCGACAGAAGAAGAAGAGAAGGCGATAGGTCAGGAGGAGCCAGTTGGTTCAAAAGATGAACAACTTATCTCTTCTTTACTTATCGCAGCCGCATTTTTTTTCTGTAGGTGTAATAAAAATGCTTATTGTACTTAATGAAATTCATTCTCTCAATGAAGTTCATTTTAATGCTTTCATATTGTTCTTGGAGCACTTAAGTTTTGTCATCACCAAAAAGGGGAAATTGTTGAATCCGATATTTTGGTGATAACAAACAACAACTCATTGTATAGGAATGTGCTGCCAACCATTGTATTTCAGGAACCTACTACAACTTCTACCGAAAGCTTGTCAACCGCCTTTGCTCTCGACCGGCTGAAGTCACAAGCCTATCAACTGGCTATCAAGACCAGCAGAGGATAAATCTATCTACCGGAAGCTTGTCAACCGCCTTTATCTCTCGACCGGTTGAAGTCACAAGCTTATCGACTGGTTATTCAAACCAGCAGAGGACAAATATCTCTACCGGTAGAATGCCAACTGCCTATCTAGATATCTCGAGACAAGTACCTATGACAAGATATTCTTTGCAGGATCTTTTATTAAAAGCAGAACCGGCGTTTCAGAAGATTTGTTGACTCCTGCAAATCAAGACAACAGGTTGTACCAAAATGGCAAAAACACAGAATGACTGCAGATAAAGCATTCGACCGTTTATTCCAGTTTTGGACCCTGGAAGTTGTCTGCAGTGTACGATCCTCATGCAGAATCATCAATGCATTTATGAGCATTAAATGTGCATTCAATGCAGCATCAGAACGTTCAAAATAAAGACGTTGATGATTGACCTATATAAAGGGAAGATTGCTCAAACAACAACAACAAGTGATACGAGACAACGAAGAGAGACAAGCAACTCAGAAAAATTTCAATCACTTGACTAATATCAGAAGTCCTCATCTGATATACTTGAGCACACTTACAAGATCAATCATCTGCTGCTCAAATAAACCCTCGCCTACAGTTCACATATCTGATCGTCAAGGATCATCCTAGGGTTTTCAAGCCTCTCGACCGCTCTGCAGTCTGAGAAGCTCTACTCAACTATACTCAGTGTTGAAGAGACTTGAAGCTGCTCTGAAAGCTTCCACCAGTCTGATAAGAACTGAGAATCTTATCTGTGTAAATCTAGGAGTTTCGGATTAGGCATTGGATAAGTCCTAAGTCTGAAGTGGGTGTATTACAAGACGTTGTAATAACCAAAGTCTTCTAGTGAATTCCTTCCTAAGTGGAAGAAGGGGAGACGTAGAAGGATTAAGCCTTCGAACTTCCATAAAATCGTGCTTTAGCATTTACTGCCACTTATCTCACATCCTGCTCATACATTGCATTATAAACTTTGCATCACTAAAACCTCTGAACTATTTCCGCACTATTTAAGTTGTTCAAAACGTTTTAGAAGTTGAGAAAACTGATTAAGTGAACTAAACTTCACTTGATCATTTTAAAGAAGTAGAAGAAAAGTTTCAGAGTGTATTCACCCCCCCCCCCCTCTACCCTCTGAACCGATCCCAACAATTCATAAGAACTTGCAGAGATCCAAACGAATTAAAATAAGTCAATAACTCCGCTAACCAATTTTTAATAAAAAAATAAATTTATATTAAAAATATGAAATAAAATAAATTTATCAAAAAAAATAAAATTTATATTAAAATAAATTTATCAAAATATGTTGATAACTGATCACAAAAAAAATTTATTTAATCAATTGAATTTTTTAACCATAATTTTAATTCTAATTTTCGAGATGATTTTGTTTCGGCTTGAATTCGGATTGAGAAATTTTGTAATATTTTTGCATCAATTTGGTTTAAATAGATTTGAATTAACTACTCTAGATTCATCCACGTAAACGAGAGATCTCCACAAATTCAAACGATTAAAATAAATATATAACTCAACTGACCAAAATTTAAGTTAAATCGTAAATTTATTTAATCAATATATTTTTTTAACTGTAAATTTTATATTTTTTCTTTTCATAATTTTTCAATCCGGTTATCAAATTCGAAATTTAGAATTTTGAAAAAAAAAATTATCATACTACTAAATATAATTTTATTAAATATTATTAATTATATAATTAATTAATTAAAAAACAAATAAAAAAAAACAAAGGTGTCACATGGGGACTTGCAAAGTCCCCATGTGCTGGCAGCGGATGAGCGGACGCTGCAAATTACAGCGTCCGCTTTACAAAATAGCGGACCCTGCATTTTTATTGCAGGGTCCCCTGTTAGCAAGGACGTTTTGCAGTACTTTTGCAAAATATCCTATTTTAAATTATTTTTATAATTTAAATTTTTTTAAAATTAAATATAAAAAAACCCTATCCATGTCATATATTTAACCAGAATACCAGATCAAGTTCAAATCATTCTTAGCTAAAGTATATTCGGCCAAGATCAAATATTTACTCTTCACCCAGATCAAGCTAGAATGTCTTCAGCCAGAACAAATCAAACAACTGGATGAAAGCTTCAGTTGCCGCTATTATTTCAAAAGGTTGTTTAGATAGAAGAAAAAGTCATTTATTGAAGATTTAAACATTGTCAAGTTTTTTTCTCAAAGTCATGATTTGCGAGCCAATTTATGAGATATGTTGGCGGCTCATTCTCAAAAAATATTGGTGGGTCACTGGCTAGTTTTGAAAGTTTTAAATATGCGATGATGATGAAGATTCAAAGGAGAGAATCAAGAGTGAACAACATACGAAACAATAAGATCACATCTCAATTCATCTGAAAAGTTAAAAAGTCTTCGCTCTATATTCTAACTCAGAAACTCAGATTACCAGATCAAAGTTTCGAAGCTCTGAGTTAGATAGCATACCAAGGATTGAGCTCAAAGAATTTTATATCTCGTCAAGAACGATCCAGATCAAAGCTATTTGTAGCTTCCCAGATCAAGTTTTCGAAGGGTTTTTTTATTTTTAATTTAAAAAAATAAAATATTTCAAAAATAAGGCTTGTAGAAAAATATTTCAAAAATACTTTAAAACGCTGTCGGTGACAGCCGACCCTACAAAATAATTTTGCAGCGTCCGTTGCCACTGAGAGCGGACACTGCCACATAGGCAGCGTCCGCTCCAACTAGCAGCGGACGCTGCTACTTTTTTCTTTTTTTTTTATTTTTTTTTAATTTTTTAATTTGTAAATATTTTTTAAAAAATAATTATGTATTTGATATTAAAAGGTAGTTTTTTTCTCAAAAAATCAAACTTTTAATTTTAATTTTTGATTTGATTACCAACTAAAAAAATTATTAAGATAAAAATTAAAAATTTAACAGGTAAAAAATTAAATAGATTAAATAAATTTGTTTGTAATCAGTTATACTTATAAAAAAAATTTAACTTAAATAAACATATTTTGATTTATAAATATTTTTATAAAAAAAATTATGTATTTGTTATTAATACCATAATTTTTTTTTCTCAAAAAATCAATCTTTTAATTTAATGTTGGACTTGATTACCAGCTAAAAAAATTATTAAGACAAAAATAAAAAATTAAACTGATTAAATAAAATTATTTATGATCAGTTATATTTATAAAAAATTGGTTAACTTAAATAAACATATTTTGATTAAAAATTTTGATTTAATATTAGCATTACATAGAAAATTTCTCGAGGCGAACCGGAATCATCTTGAAAATAAGAACTCGAACCCGACTAACTCGATCAATCTGAGTTGATTTTTTTAAAAAAATAATTAAATAACAATTTACAACTAACAATATTAATATTAATATTAAATCAAAAATTTTAATCAAAATATGTTTATTTAAGTTAACCAATTTTTTATAAATATAACTGTTCACAAATAAATTTATTTAATCAGTTTAATTTTTTACATGTTAAATTTTTTTTATTTTTGTCTTAACAATTGTTTTAGCTGGTAATCAAGTCCAAAATTAAAATTAAAAGTATGATTTTTTTAAAAAAACAATTACGGTATTAATAACAAATACATAATTTTTTTATAAAAATATTTACAAATCAAAATATGTTTATTTAAGTTAATTTTTTTTATATGTATAACTGATTAAAAACAAATTTATTTAATCTATTTAATTTTTTACCTGTTAAATTTTTAATTTTTATCTTAATAATTTTTTAGCTCATAATCAAGTCGAAAATTAAAATTAAAAGTTTGATTTTTTTAGAAAAAAAATTACTTTTTAATATCAAATACATAATCATTTTTAATAAAAATATTTATAAATTATAAAAATTATAAAAACAAATTAAACAATTAAAAAAATTTAAAAAAAAAAAAGAAAAAAGGCATGGTGACTTGCCGGGTGCAAGTCCCCATACAACTAGCATGGTTCAAACCGAAAACCAAACCGAAAATTCGGTTCGGTTTTCGGTTTTCGCATTTTTGGATTTTCGATTTTTCGGTTCGGTTTGGTTCGATTTTTTTTCGCGGTTAACCGAACCGAACCGATTTTTTTTTTCTTTTTTTTATTTGTTTTTGAATTTAAATTTTTTTACCAAACAATTAATATGTACATCAATATTGTGTGCCCATAAAATTTTATTGAAAAACTGAAAGAACAAAAGTCATCATTTGTTCTTTTTAAAAAAAAAACATAATTGGTTTAATTACTTATCTAATTATTCAAACATACTTGAATTATGGATTCAACTTGAAAAATGTATTGATTTAGTGATTTTAAAAAATATTGATTTTTGAAATAGAAATAATTAAAAAGTAATGAAGTTATTTTATTATATTATATATACACATATTTACATTATATATTACATTATTTTTATAAATTCATAAATTATTATTATTGAAATTAAAAACGTTAGCAATTTTTTTGTTCTAAGTGCAGTTATTTTCAAATATATTTTTCAAAGTATTAAATCACAAATATTTGATTTAACCATTAATTTTTTCCAAAATTTTTTTCGAATAACTAAAAATATTTAGTTTTTTTAAAAAAAAAATTATTTTAATTTTTTTTCAAAAAAACCGATTTTTGGAGATTTTTTTTTTAAAAAATCGAAAAATCAAAATAATTTCGGTTAAAAACCGAACCGAACCGCCTAATTCGGTTCGGTTTTCGGTTTGGATTTTCGGAGAACCGAAATTTTGGTTTAATCGAAATTTCGGTTCGGTTTGGTTCGGTCCAAACTGGTTCAGCTTATTCTACAATCGATGTGATTTTATATCACAACCGTCAAATTCTGAATTCAAATAAACATAAAAGTGATATAATATTGAATTTGTAAGATTATAGAGTGGTTTACATGCTTCATTTAGTCTAATGTTGATGTATTGGTAGCTAGAAATTGAGTAGAATGTGGTATTCTTTTCTTGACACTTGATTGATGTTGTATTCTTTTCTTGCCACTTGATTGCTATTGACTTATTTGACACTCTTATATGTACTCTTGCTTTGTTTTTCTAGAAAAACTTTGGGAGGATAATTAATTGTCCAATATTTGTAGTACAAAATCACCAAGTATGTAGGTTGCTTAAAAGTGAAACATCAAAGACCATGTAGTTGCCTAAACCGTGTACCAGAGCACGACCCAAGAAAGTGATGTAAATGAATCTAACGAGCCGATCATTAGTCAAATTCAATGCTCGAATATTAGTACGAGAGAGACCTTCTGATTGTCATTTATTTTATTCTTGAAAGTTTCTTCTTTATTTTCTTTAATTAATTTAACATGAATCCTTGTTTGGTATAGTTCATGTTCCCGATTTAATGACTCCTCTCTTTATAATCACAGTTAATATATATGTTGCAGATTGACTGCAGTTACACAATTAGCCTATCATGGAATGGTCTATGTTCCAATAGGATACACATTTGGAACCGACATATTTGAAATGGATGGTAATAAAAAAGACTAGAATCGACGAACTTGCAAAGAACCCATGAACTAACCTTTGGTTTCTCTTTTTCTAACATAAATTTTTTATTTGTTTGACTTATGTCTCCCTACAAGTAAAAATCTTACATTAATATATTTTTCAATTCACAGATAGTAGAACACATAATTTACGAGAATGCATCTACAAGAAAGTGTAGTTGATCCAGCGGAAGTATTAATGGCACATCGTTGCCTTTATGATCTTTTTGTGAGACTCAATTTTATTTCATGACATTTGTATCATTGTAATATGAACGGATTATTGTCACTTGTCAACTAATTTATGGAATTATACTTTTATCGGGAAATACCTTGAGTATCTCCTATTTATTGAGAGGTTTTGTCAAAATTTGTACAATCTAAACGCAAAATTTTTCAACTTTTTTTTGTTGATTAATAAATTATTTTCATGTTAATTAATCTTGGTTTCGACTTTTGATAACTAGCATCAATTATGATTATCACATGTTTATGCATTTTAATGTCTAATTTGATAGCATATATAATGATTAACAAATACGTGTATATGTATCCATTTTATATGTTTGTAACATATATGGTTAAAACAACATTATGTATGCATATAATGTCCTAATGTTTGTAACATATATGGTTAAAACAATATTATGTATGCATATAATGTTCTAATTTTGTAACATTAATGGTGATGTTGGTGCGTGGTCAGATGCAGCACCAGTTATATTGACCAGTAGTACAATATATGAAAAATAAAATATAATAGAGACTAATTGCGGTATGGTGTTATGTTAAATTTGGTACAGCTTCCATACATAATATTGACCAATAGTACAACAATTTTTTTTTTCGATTGAATGATTAGATGCAGGAAACATGCATATAATCTTCGGATAACGTGTTCTTATTTTGAACTTTTTTTTATCTAATTAATGCATAATATTTGGAAAAAACAACTTTTTACCATCATTTTTATTTTTCAAGAGCAAAAAAACACTATCGACTTAATTATTGGCGCAAAATAGTTTATTTGAAATAAAAAAATAGTCTGAATTTGTTACAAAATATGTATGAAAGATGTACCAAATTTAACAAATTCTCATACCACAATTAGACGTTATTATACTTTATTTTCAAGCAAAAGTACTACGTATCGTTACAAATGGTACTGTGTACCAACACCACAATGTAAAACATGTATGAAAGATGTACCAAATTTAACAAATTCTCATACCACAATAAGACATTATTATACTTCATTTTTAAGCAAAAGTACTACGCACCGTTACAAATGGCAGTGCGTTTCTGATCACGCACCAACACCACAATGTAAAACATGTATGGAAGATGTACCAAATTTAACAAATTCTCATACCACAATTAGAGTTTCTTATACTTTATTTTCAAGCAAAGAAACTACGTATCAATACAAATGGTACTACTTTTCTGACCACACAACAACAACAAATGTAAAACATGTATGGAAGATGTACCAAATATAACAAAATCTCATACCACAATTTGACGTTATTATACTTTATTTGCTAGCTAAAGTACTATATATAGATATAAATGGTACTGCATTTATGACCTCGCACAAACATCACAATGTAAAACATGTATGAAAGATGTACCAAATATAACAAATTCTCATACCACAATTAGACGTTACTATACTTCATTTTTAAGCAAAATTACTACGCACCGTTACAAATGGTACTGCATTTCTGATCACGCACCAACACCACAATGTAAAACATGTATGAAAGATGTACCAAATTTAACAAATTCTCATACTACAATTAGACGTTATTATACTTTATTTGCTAGCTAAAGTACTACGTATTGATATAAATGGTACTGCATTGCTGACCACTTCATTTTCAAGCTAAAGTATTTTTATTTATACTACAAAATTAGACATTTGATATGTAAACATGTGCTAATCGCCATTGATGATACAAAATTAGGACATATGATTCATAAACATGTGCCAATCATATACATGTTTATGCATCAAGTGCATGATTCAATGATGATTGACACATGTTTATGAGTCCTAATGTCTAATTTTGGTAGCACATATGGTGATTAACAAAACACATGTTATGTATCCATTGTTTATGTTTGTAACATCTATGGTTAAAACAATTTTATCTATGCATCCAATGTCCTAATTCTGTAACATCAATGGTGATTAAAATATTTTCACTCATAAAATGTCTAAATTTTTAGTATCAATCATGATTATAACATGTTTATGCATTTTAATATCTAATTTAGTAGCATCTATGGTAATTAACAAACACAAGTATATGTATCCATTGTATATGTTTGTAACATATATGGTTAAAACAACTCTATCTATGAATCCAATGTCCTAATTTTGTATCATCAATTGTGATTAATACGTGTTTACATATCAAATGTCTAATTTTGTAGTATAAATAAAAATACTTTAGCTTGAAAATGAAGTGGTCAACAACGCAGTACCATTTATATCAATACGTAGTACTTTAGCTAGCAAATAAAGTATAATAACGTCTAATTGTGGTATGAGAATGTGTTAAATTTGGTACATCTTCCATACATGTGTTTACATTATGGTGTTGGTGCATGGTCAGAAACACAGCACCATTTGTATTGATACTTAGTACCTTTGCTTAAAAATAAAGTATAATAACATCTAATTGTGGTATGAGAATTTGTTATATTTGGTACATCTTCCATACATGTTTTACATTGTGATGTTGGTACGTGGTCAGAAACGCGGTATCATTTATATCTATACATAATACTTTAGCTAGCAAATAAAGTATAATAACGTCAAATTGTGGTATGAGATTTTGTTATATTTGGTACATCTTCCATACATTTTTACATTTGGTGTTGTTGCGTGGTTAGAAAAGCAGTACCATTTGTATTGATACGTAGTATCTTTGCTTGAAAATAAAGTATAACAAACTCTAATTGTGGTATGAGAATTTGTTAAATTTGGTACATCTTCCATACATGTTTTACATTGTGGTGTTGGTGCGTGATCAGAAATGCAGTGCCATTTGTAACGGTGCGTAGTACTTTTGCTTAAAAATAAAGTATAATAACGTTTAATTGTGGTATGAGAATTTGTTAAATTTGGTACATCTTTCATACATGTTTGACATTGTGGTGTTGGTAAACAGTACCATTTGTAACGATACGTAGTACTTTTGCTTGAAAATAAAGTATAATAACGTCTAATTGTGGTATGAGAATTAGTTAAATTTGGTACATCTTCCATACATATTTTGTAACGAATTCAGACTATTTTTTTAATTTAAAATAAGCTATTTTGCGCCAATAATTAAGTCGATAATGTTTTTTTTCTCTTGAAAAATACAAATGATGGTAAAAAGTTGTTTTTTTCCAAATATTATGCATTAATTAGATAAAAAAAGTTCAAAGTAAATACACGGTATCCAAAGATTATATGCATGTTTCCTGCATCTAATCATTCAATCGAAAAAAAAAATTGATTAAACCTAAAAATGGTTTGCTCTCCAACGACAACATAAAATATAATGAAATCTTCATGACGTTTTTCTGAACACCCAATTATTGTCGCATGAAATGGTTGTGGTGATATATTCTCTAAATACTATTCATTGTGCAATAATTTTTCGTACGTCCATGCTTCATCGTCATCACGAGCACCGCCCACAAATGCGTGTAAATACCACAATCAAAATCTGCATCTTATTGTCAACACAAAACCCGGTTCACATTTTTCTATATTCTGTATACAAGTAAGAACAAGTGCCATTTTTTGTGAATTGGGAACACAAAAATCTACACTTCTTTATCAAATTTTTTATTTAGTGCTTCTAGTTTCTTCCTCGAATCATTTGCATCTTTTCTGCTCTGCATATGTGCCTAATTTTCATCAAATATTTTTAACCATTAGTGCATAAAAGAAAAAACAACAATATCATCATTACTAATTCTAATATATCATACGCTTCCTAAATTTCGTCCAAACAACACATACCATCAAACTTAGTAACTTAAAAAAAACGACAAAGAAACACGTACAATGCAAAACACACCAAAAAAATCAAACAAACTAAAAATTATCCATCAAAACAAACTAAACAAGACAGATAAATTAAACAAACTAACACAAATTGAAGGAAACATAATGCAAAATACACCATTGTAATTCATACTCTTCATTTGACATATTAAAGATCTATGATAGCTTGATATAAAAAAATATTAAACTTCAAGAGAGGTTCCATTATTTGAAATATAATATGTAGCAAACTGAAAAGTGCGGCAACAACGCGCCCTTAAAAAATCCACACTTCAAAAATCGAACAAATAATAATCTAATTAGAATTGTTGGTAAAAAAAGATAATTTAGGAACATCACATAATCAAAAAGCTAATTTAACAAATTCATTTAAATAAAGGTAAAAAATCACCATACTACTTTCCTATATGCTTTTTAAGAAAATCTCTCTAAATTAAACAAACTAGCACACATCGAATGCATAAGCTACAACAAAAACAAAATAAAAATAAGACTAAAATTACAACAACAATATGAAATAGTGCAGAAATTGATTGCGGTGATTATATGTAGATGTGAATAATAAAATTGACGCAATAGTGGTTGATCACTAAATTAGTGATCATTTTTTAAAGGAAAAAATCATTAGTGATCATTTCATATGAAAATAAATTGTTCATTCTACGGTTTAAATTAGTATTTTATTCTCAATCCCAAAAAATCGTGCCAATTAATTGCACAAGAATTTAAAAATAAAGTGTGACAAAGAGATATACAACAAAAAAACAGCTGCAAATGGACATACAAATCCAAAAAAATCGACAAAAAGACACAAAATAAATTACCATAAAAACAACAACAAAAAGACACAAAATAAAACTATCTAATAAACTACCGTAAATCAATAATAAAAAGACATAAAATAAAACAATATATTAAAGTGTGCGAAGAACAGAGAGCAAAGAACAAAGAGAACGAAATAGAAATACTACCAAAATTCAATATACTACCTTGATATAGACCTTTTAAGAAAATTCCTCTAAATTCAAAAAAACAGCAGAAAGGTGACGAACAGAGACAAATACTTATGTTTTATTGATTCGAAAAAATGAATCAGAATATAAATGGAGAAGAATTACACGGCCTTATATACTTTGGTATCCTGATCATCTATATGTTTAAGCTTAAAAATAACAAAATTATATAATGCAAAATAAATCGACTTTTTGCTTCAAAAAATAAATAAATCGACTTCTATAAAATATATCCAGCACAATCAATCACAAAATCGCATAAACAATTGGAAAAATCGACCAAAATATCAAACTTGGAGAAAGAAACTCACAGCCTTTGTCTCCTGTGTTGCTTCGACTCGTCCCTTGTCATCGCCCTCTTCGAAACCTTCGCGGGTCGTGTTGTAGGTGAGTGGGTTTCTTAGGCCGTGGTTTTTCTCCCGTGAGTTCTCAAGTTGAGAGAAGAAGGAAGCATGGGTTGGAGAAGAAAGAGGCGAGAGTGGGTTGGAGAACAAAGGGAAGGAAATTAGGGCTAATAATTAGGGAAAATAAGAATTAAGGGTTAAAAAGATTAAATATGTGAAACAGGGAGTTAAAAATAAGTTTCTGGTGCATCAGGAAGTACAGAAAAAGAATGTATGACATGAGGACTGAACTTAAAGTGGAGTTTGTGATTAGGGATTTATGTCCAATTTTCCGTAAAATAAATGATTTATAGATCGTACAATTAAAAAACAAAAAAAAATATTCTGCAAATTTTGAAAAGCTTTCTTTTAGTACATTATTTGTTTGTTGAATTTTTTTTAGTTGCAATCATTATCATACGAAAATATTAGACCTCTCTCTAAATTTTTTTTAAAAAAAATCTTAGACATCTATGATCCGTAACTCTAGATATTTCATTTTTTACTACCAAATTAATTTTATTTCGGTTATTATGTGGTGCTCTTTTTTAATAAGATAGTAAGATAAGATATTTATTTATAAAATAAAAAGATCGTAGATGGAGATTATTTGGTAAATAAGTTGAAAGATGATATCTGAACCAATTTCACTTGTTCGTATTCTGACTTAATATAGAGAATATAATGTAATTATATAATACAATTAATTTTTATAATCATTAACATGATTACATGAAGGTGTCATATTTACAATATCTAACTAACGTCATTTCTGACGGACAAACAATTATTATTTTATAAAAAATGGAAAATTTATAACTAAATATCTTATGTTAAACTTCCGATAAAAAATATGTTCAACTATAGTCAACTCGCGATCGAAATTTGCACTATTGAAAATATCAACAAATAGACTTGATTCATTTACATTATTTTTCTAAAAAAAATTAAAAAAACAAATAGTCATATGTAATCATCTCACTCATCAATTTTATGAGACAGATTAAGGTTATAAATTCACGAGGTGTCATCCCAAAAGTATTGTCTAGCTATTGGGTGGTGTGACCTCATGATTTTATAAATCAAGGTCGCCCTTTCTGCTACATTTGGCTCTTAATCAACGAGAGCATCAATGTATAGGTTATAAACTCATGAGATGTCCATCTCAAAAGGTTTGACTATCGGATTGTGTGAGTCGTGTGACCTCATGAGTTTATAAGCCACTTTTTATTACTTTAATATTGCAATATAGGATATCATTTCACAGATCTACGATCAGATACGACTCATGAAAAATATTAATTTTTACGTGAAAATATATTAATTTTATAATATACCAGATAAAATCGATTTATCTCATGAATATAGATTTGTAACACAATCTTACTAGAGATCTGAAAAAAAACAAAACAAAACAAAACAAAATGAATTGAAAGAGTTATAGACTTTTAAGTTCTAATACTATTCTCAAGAATCCTTCTATAATTTGGAACTTTGGTTTACTCAAATAAGGTATATTTTTCAAGTAAACACAAAATGAATTAAGAAAAATAGTTTTATTTCATGTTAACCATCCCAAGTAAACTGTCAAATAAAAATCATCCTAAGTATGATCTTTATCGCGTGGCGAAAATCAAAGTCAACCCCCAAATTTTAAGCGGACGCAGATAGAAGGGGAATATTTATATAGTCAAAAACGTAAACTAATTAAAAGGGCATAACTCACACGTACACTAAATAACAATATATCATTTTTTTTTTTTGAAAAATAAAAAAAATAATAATAATGAGACTCTAATCAATGAATCTCTTCTTATTTTGAGGGGTTACAAATTGAATAAAAATCACAATAATTAATCAATATGACCAATTTCATTTAGCTTTAAATACATAACTTAATAATGCATAAATACCAAGTAACAATTCCCAATTCTTGTGTTCTTCTTGTGAACAAAAAATGAGTCAAATTCTCATTAATCTCTATCAAAACAAGTAATTAATTGATTCCATTAAGTGACTAATTAAGTTTGTTTGGTTTCTTCCAATGAGTCATAACCCTAACGCATGCCATTATTATTGTCCTTTTTTCTTTGACATTAATAATTGCTCTATATAATAAATACATAATTAAAATGTATTTCACTAATTAATTATTAAAATCATAATTAATAAAGCCATATAAAATAATCTTAAGCTAACACCTTCCTGGTCTCTCATCTCATCGACAACAAAAGAGAAAAGAGACAAAGATCTCCATCCCCTAACAACCTTCTCTTTTTCATCCATGGATGATAAATATGAAGCTTCCAACATCAAACTCGGGCTCGACTTGGGGTTAGGCTTAACCACGTATGAGCCAAGAAGGGATTATAACTCAAAGAAGAATAAGCCGGTGATTTTTCTTGATCTTTCGATCCCGCTTCACCAAAATGGCCACGATACCGAGTTTTCGAGCTCGGTCCCGAAACTCATTCAAGTGGATGAGAAACAAGGGAGCAAGGCGGAGGATTGTGAAAGAAATTATTCCAAGAATAATTGTAGCAGAAAGAAGCTGAGGCTCGAGAAAGATCAGATCATCTTGCTTGAAGAGAGTTTTGAACACCACTCTTCCCTTACAATGGTATATATTATAATAATATGCATTCTTTTTTTTTTTATTATTATTTTGAAAGAATTATTATATAAAATCACGGGATTTAATTAATCCTGTTTTCTGATATATATTTTAAAAAAAAAATCATATTAGATTAAAAAATAATTTAATTAATTTGGTGGGCATGCAGGCTCAGAAACAAATACTTGCAGAAAGATTGAATCTCAAACCTAGACAAGTTGAAGTTTGGTTTCAGAACCGAAGAGCAAGGTGCATGGTTAAATTTCTCTTCTTTTTTTTTTTTCTAATAATAAAAAAAAAAATTATATTTCCTCCATTTTTGTGAATTGGATCCCAATTTAAAAAATAAAATTGTATATATGTTAATTATTTGTTAATGCAGGACAAAACTGAAGCAAACCGAGGTAGACTGCGAGTTCTTGAAGAAAAACTGCGAAACGCTCAGCGACGAGAATCGACGACTAAAGAGACAACTGTTGGAACTCCGATCAACGGTTAAAACAGAAAACCCACTGCCGCCACCTGCGGCTCCGACGCTGCGGCAGTTTTTCAACCCAATATTGCCAAAAGCTGCGGCGGCATCGCTTAAAATTACTTGCCCCTGGTGTGAAAAAACTTGGAACAATAGGGGCGGCGCGAAGCAGGAAATGGCGGCAGAAACCGTTATGGAAGTGGGCCATGAAGATAAACGTAAGTAATCAGCACTGCCGGCTTGGAAAAAGCTAGGGTTTATAGGTGGATACATATATAAAGAAGAATAAATTACATATTGATAAAGAAATGTGTATGTTAATGATTATTAATCAATCTTCATACCAAAAATATTGATCATTTTTTATAATGATATACTTTCATATTCGGTGAGATTTCTTATTATACAAAAATAAATAAATGTGTGTGTGCAGGTATATAAGTAAATCTTTGTATATTTTATAAAATAAAGGGAAAATTGCAAATTTAATCCTATATGTTTGTCACTTTGCGATTTTGGTTCTCTATGTTTTCACATTTCAGTTTTAGTCCTACATGTTCTGATTTTTGGCAATTTCGGTCCTTTTTATTCGAAAATGCTTACGTGACACTGTACACGTCAGCTTCACATCAGCACTGAATTGGTGCCACGTCAGCGCCACATCGGAAAAAGGACTAAAATTGCCAAAAAAATAAAGATAGCGGACTAAAACTGAAATGTGAAAACATAAAGGACCAAAATCGCAAAGTGACAAATATATAGGACTAAATTTGCAATTTTTCCTAAAATAAAATTTCATATATTATATTGATTTTTTTAATATAAATATTCATGCCTTTTGAGATGTATAATCAAAACTCTTGTTTAGTACTCTTCCATCATCTTTCTTCCTTTCTTTTATGTATTATTTCCGATCTAGTTGGAAGTTTTCCGAAGGAAAAAAAAACCATATATACTAGTTAGGTTTCGGAACATTGATTACTAGTATTTAAATAAATTAATTTACAGAATGTGCATGCCGAAGGCTAGCCTAGTATCTTCCATTACCGAAATTGTCATAGACTCGAAAAGATAACGTAGTATCTCTTAGGGAAAATTGTATTTTAATTTTGGCATTGTTTATTTATTTTTTCGTCATTGGTAAATTTCAGCCTTAGTTCGTTATATATTATTTTTCTCTTCAAGTTTAGTCATTTTCCAACATTGTCTTGATGTGGCATTGATGTGCGTTGATTTAATATCAACATGGTGCTGACATGTGCAGTGTCAGATTAATATTACCGGTGATGAATATCTAAAATTATCAAAAATTAAAAGATACATATATAATTAAGACTGAAAGTTTAACAACATAAAATATCAAACTGCAAAGATATAAGGATAATGTTATGTGTACATAGATTGTTATTTGTTATATAGAGAGTTACACACTCTATTAAATTAGACAATTTTCCCAAAACTTTTAAAAAATTGTTTCTTTTCAAACTATAAATATTTGTCTCGTTAAAAAAATACTCTAATGAAAAAATAATTTTTTTTTTATCTTTTTATTATTTATTGTACATTTTTACAAGATTTATGTGGAGAGTCTTAATTATATGCTATAAACTTTCAGTTTTTCAATAATATTTATGATTTTAGTCTAATATTTTTCCATATTAAATATATAAGACAAACATTGTATATTTTTTTCCTATTAAATAAAGTAGAAGAAAACCTCAAAAGGTGTCCGAGTTGGTAAAGTTTAAGTAGGTAATTAAACTCTTGACAATTGGTCAGAAATTTGATTCTCTTCCTACCAACGTTATCTTCTCGGGCGAGCTTGTTGCACGGAGTTTGCTCAATGCAATTTAGGCTAACTTAATTTGTAGGATACTGTGTTAGCTCGAGCCCAATACACATCAAAAAATAGCGACTATGAGTTCTCATAGAAAAAAATTAAGTAGAAGAACATATCCGTATCTATGGAGGGAAAACTGAAAAAGTAATTTGTAAGTTGTCTAGTTTTGACTTAGTATTCTATAATCAAAATTGAAAATTTTACAACTTACATATTATTCATTTTTTCACACTGTAAGTTGATTTATAGTCTTAGTCGACTAATATGCATTTTTGAATTTCAGTTTTTTTCACTAAAGGGCTGACGTGATATAGATCACGACAGCAATCTTCATTGTCATGCCAGAATTTTATGATGACATGTCGTCATTTTTCGACGCCACTAAAATAAAACATCTCTAAAATCGAAAAAAAAATACAAATGAATAGACTAAAACTGCAAATTGATGGACTAAATCAATTTATTGGACTAACACCACTAAATTAATGCTTCACATAGTATGGGAATAAAATTTTACAATATATACCAAGCCGTCTTGAAAATTTTCTATCACGATGTCACATCGCGCGCATACGTAAAATAGATTATTTATCTAGAAATTTTATGATAGTATGTATACGTATAATATAGTAGATAAAATTTTAATTTTAATTTTTGGTCATATATATTTGTTTTTCCGTGATTTTGGTATTCTGTGATATTATATTTCAGTGTTAATCATGTATTTTTCAGTGTTTTTCAATTTAGTATTTTCTCTATGAAAGTACTGTTGTGGCACTGTGCAAGTTGACCTCACATGCGAAAAGATCTAAAATTGTTTTTTTAAAAAGACAGAGTTAGCAAAGTAAAACTAAAATTTAACAAAATAGATAACCAAAATGGCAGAAATTAAGACCGAATGTAGGGAAATTTTTTAGTTTTCCGGTAATGTAATAATTTATCATTTTTTTTAAGAAAATGTCTAATATATATGTTGACGCATATCATGAAAATGCAAAGATATATATATATATATATATATATATATAATGTAATAATTTATCATTTTTTTTAAGAAAATGTCTAATATATATGTTGACGCATATCATGAAATGGCAAAGATATATATATATATATATATATATATATATATATATTCAGAATACAAAATTGAAACCGAAACTATAAACGGGATCCGGAAGGAAAATGATTCATTTGCACGATCAATTCTATAAGTTAGGCACCACACCATTATTAATTGCCAATAATTTATTCAGAATACAAAATTGAAACCGAAACTATAAACGGGATCCGGAAGGAAAATGATTCATTTGCACGATCAATTCTATAAGTTAGGCACCACACCATTATTAATTGCCAATAATTTGATTACATCAAATATATAATTTCAATTATGACGTTCGTGTTTACTTATGAAATTCAATTTTAAAATGAATTAGGTAAATATTTTATTGTTAAATTAATAAACAAACATTGTTTATACAATATTAGATTTATTTATGCATATATCTAGATATATATGTCAATAATGACGTTCGTGTTTAATTATGAAACTCAATTTTAAAATGCATTAGGTAAATATTTTATTGTTAAATTAATAAACAAACATTGTTTATACAATATTAGATTTATTTATGCATATATCTAGATATATAGTAGCATATGATATAGATATTAACTATTATCAAACTTGAAAATAGAGGGAGGGAGGGGGGTGTGGAATTAAAGAATGGTTGTAAGTAGACGACTCTAACCATATTTATTGTTCTTATAGCCTTTAGACTTGAGATTATTCTCATTTATTTGCTAATGAGTGCATATTTCCCCTAGCCACATGACTAGCCATGCAACTACTTGAAATTTTAGATGAGAAGACTTTAATTTGATATTTATTTTAAAACTGTTTTAAAATTTTATGTCGTAAATATAACCTGTGCTTCGTAATTCCATTAAATTAGTACATTTTATTTTTATGGTTAAATTTTTATAAGTGATTTCTTTAATTATTTGGTACTATTATCTTCAATTAATAGTCAATACCATTTAGTTTGCGATATTTATAGATGAGAGGAAAAATTACAAGTTTGAACATGCATATTTATTGTTTTGAGATTTTCATATTTTATAAATGCTGTTAAAATTTGATATATCTTAATTTCTTATATTATTACATTTTGGCAATTTTTGTCTTTTGTTTTTCAATTTTGATAATTCTTGAACGGGGGTGTTGATATAGTAGCACGCGTTAGTGGTTCCTATTTTTAGGTTCTCACGGGGTACGCACATGGTTTTTTTTAAAAAGAAGGGAAAATTATTTTTTTGGTTCTGTATGTTTGTTACTTTGCGATTTAAGTCTTTTATATTTTCAGATTTCAGTTTTAGTCCGCTATATTTATTTTTTTTTGCAATTTTAGTCATTTTTCCGACGTGGCGCTGACTTGACACCAATTCAGTGCTGATGTGGAGCTGACGTGTACAGTGTCACGTCATCATTTTCGAATAAAAAGGACCGAAATTGCCAAAAATTGAAACATGCAGGACTAAAACAGAAATATGAAAACATAAAGGACCAAAATCGCAAAGTGACAAATATACGGGACCAAATTTGAAGTTTTTCGTTAAAAAAATCCACCAAATTAATGCGAACTAAACTGACTTTGTTGCAATTCGTAAAACATAGATAAAAACAAATATACATTAACGAAAGAATGGGGAAGTAATCTTTTTGTTGCGATTTCTACTTTTCTTTTCTTCCCTTTTTTTTGTTTTTTAGCTGGCCATATTGAGATGTTTGTTGAATTGTTGGAATAATTTGGTCTCAAACCGAACAACGCATATCATCCCAACCTTGAAACATTGCTACAAGATCAGTTATAAGTCAATATCAGCTTTCTATATATTTCTAACTACGATCGGATTAGGCCGGGGAAAAATATCGAAATGCTGTCATATCGTCTATATTTTATCGAAATTTTTGGTATCGGTATTGGTATCGGTATAGAATTTTCAAATTTTTGGTATTTCGGTATACCCAAAAAAAGTCGGTATACACGGTATCGGTATGATACCGCGTATACCGACATTTTTTTAAAAAAAAAAACAGTTTAAAAAAATTGATATACACGGTATCATACCGATACCGTACCGAATTTCAGTATTCGGTACGGTATCGATATGAATTTATGTCATACCAAAATTTTTGATACGGTATCGGTATCGAAATTTTGCGGTATTCGTTGAATATCGCGGTATACCGTATCGAACCACCCCTAGTCCGGATTGGCTCAATTAATGAAAAATTACATATTTTCGCCTCCAGTGAGATGTTCAAGTTGGTGGAGTGGATAAGAATTTGACCAGTAGTCAGATGTTTGATTTTTCTACCAACACTTTCTTGGACTAGTCTGTCGCACATGACTTGCGTTTACAGTATGGTTTACCTGACTAACGTGGTTTGCATGTTATTGTTTTAGTCTGAGAATTTACTCAACGCACACCGAAAGATAGTGGTTTCGAGTTCGCACGTCATTAAAAAAAATTACATATTTTGGTATTTCTGAAAAATTCAATTAATCAAACGTTCAAACTCAATAAACTAATCAAATTTCATGTAGGCCCACATCAGCCATTGCTACTATGATGTTAGGTAGCGTAAGGACAAGAATTGGAACTTTTACTTGCACAACATGTACATAATAAATTTAGGACTGGGATATCGAACCAAAATACCTATTTTTTGGATATCGTACCGAACTTTTTTCGATATATAGACATTTTTTTGGTATATTGAATTTTTTTTCGATATCTATACAGTATGAGTATGAATTTTTCTATACAAAAATTTCAGAATTTCGATATCGATACCGGTATAAATTTTTTTCATACCAATATTTTTTATACGGTATACCGAAAACCCACCCCTTTATAAACCCACAATAAAAAAATGTTTTAAAAAAAGATAATGAATTCTTATTAAATGAGGTACGATATATCCTATGCCATATAATATTTTCTTATTCAACTTTATTTCCACCAAATTACAAAAATTGGAATATGAAGCAGCATTTCACTCTCCATATATAAATGCTCACAAATTCTTCACATGCAAATCAAAATCACACAAATTCCATCTCAAAATCCTCACTTTTCCTCCCTTCCAGGTTTCCAAAATGGCGTTTAAGTCCCTCAAGTTGTCCTTATTCCTATTTCTAGCGCTCTTCTTTGCAAGTTCCTTGGCGGAACTCCCCCAGCATAAAGAGACAGGGATGACACTATACTTCCAAGACTATTCTGGTGGGCCCAATGCAACAGTGATCGAGATCACAGGCCCAGCAAATGATGGGCTTCTTGCGTTCACGAAGTTTGGGGCCATTTTCTGCACTGACGATCCAATAACAGAAGGATTTGACAGAGGTTAGTTTCAACTTTCAAATATATAAACGCATAAAAATATACACGAGTCTATTGCTCAATTTTATGAGACATATTTTATTTATGTCAAAATTATTACTTTATATTATAAAAATATTATTTTTTATGTCAAAATTATTACATTTCATTATAAATATATCCGGTAGTACGTCTGACATATCTAGATTGTCTCACAAGATTTATGAGTCTATGCATTTCTTATAAAGTTAAAATTTAAATAATTACTAACTTACATAGAGTAGAACATATAAATGAGAGACTGAGATTTGTTATATAAATGGATACATTTTTTGATGGTAAAATCGCAACTTTATTAAGAATAATCGTTCATTACAAGTCTAACCAACCAATAAGAAAATTCACCATTCACATTGAATTTTATTGAACTTTTTTCTATTAAAGAGTTAATGGTACTTGTGTCCATATACATAAAAATATCGGGTATCTGAAATGATGATTGTAATCATATAGTTAGCCCGATAAAATATTTTTGTTAGGAACAATACTAAAAGTTCTAATATTTTCTTTATTTTACATTTTGAACTTCATATAATTTTCACTATTAATTTATAAATTATCTTTCAACAACAGAGTCAAGAGAAATTGCAAGGGCCCAAGGTTTGTATGTAACCTCTGCATTGGATGGGTCAAATACTCATGTGTTGATATCTGTTGTGTTCAACGACGAAGAGTTCAAAGGTAGTACCTTGGAGATACAAGGTACAAGTGCTCAGTTCGAAAGGGTGAGGGAGGTGGCCGTGGTCGGCGGCACGGGAATATTCCGTCTCGCGAGGGGATACGCCACCTTCGAGACCATTCATTATGATCCCTCGTTGCATCATGCTATCATTCAATGCAACATCACCGTACTGCATTATTGACGATGATTTAATTAGTCGTCTATGTTGCATCATGTGAAACACTCTCTTTTAAATATACGAGAGTTTGTTCATATATTTAGTGCTATCCGCAGAATGCCTTTGTCTGTTGTATCATGCAATAATCCACTGTTTGAGATAGGTTCTTTTCCCCACTTTAATTTCACATTTGGAGCCTAATAATAACAATAGTTAGAATAATAACGGAGATGGTAGCAATTTGTTTGTATCCAAGTTCCAGTTAACTATTTTTTTCTTAAATCAGCTATAATTATTACTGAGAAATAAAACTTTGCTTGCTCAAAATGTAGGAAGCAACCATATGGGAACTGTATCTGTATTCCTCATGGTTCAAGACTTCAAGCTTGTTCATGCAGTCCATGGCTTCATGTAATATACAGTAGAAACACGTTCCAGTCGACTCACAATAATACATAACTCGTTGAATGAAACGAAAATGAACATAACCTGGTATCTGTAGGCTTGATTGGACTACAGAAAATTCCATAAGCAACATATTAGATACAAGGTCAAATATGGGATATGTACAACATATTGATGCTTGAACATTGGCCTCACAAAGCTACTGCCACAAGCCTTCATGAGTGGGGAAAAACTTTACAGAGAAAGAATTGCAGTTCAATCACTCTCCTTTGACCATAACAGACTGATGTAGTACCCGTTTCATCTCCACGAAAGTCGAGTACTCCTTGTTCATGGGTTGTTTCCAGGGTTCACCATCTATCTGCATGTATGCCTCTGTCCATTCTCCTCCCCTGAGTTCAAACCGAATAGCTGAGGCCTGGTAATCACAGTGTATAACGCGTCAACAGTTTTTCAAAACCACAAGAGTGCTTATGATGAAATTATTTTAATGCACGAGAAATAATTTTATACCAAGAAAAAGTGGATATGAAAAAGGAATGGCTTCCCGTACCAATTGTTTTACAATAGCAAGAATTTTCCCACATGCTATGCCTTCTAACGAAACAGATTTGCATGACAATAAAGCATTTTTTGGCAAATTAATTGCTGACGTATTATTCAATGTACAAAAAAAAAACGAGGGTTCCAAATTCACTTCTACGAATGAGGTGGATTAGTGCTTCATGCATTACTTGGAAGTACATAGCAAACTTTAAAAACTGAGCAATTCGAACTTCATGGACACCATTTTCAGATTCAACATCCTGTGAACCAGTGATGGAAAGCATGCAGCTTCTAAAATGCTAATTTTAGAACCAATACATAATGAATCATAAGAAGTGATACTCTCGTAGAGAAATTTTAGTTCCATACCTGGGCTATGTGTTTTGCCGAGATCAATTCAACCATAACCATTGAAGCATGCCAACCATGTTTCAAACCAAAAACTTCCAACAAACCATCGTCAGCATGAGCCTCGACAAACCCTCTCTGGAGGGAAGAAAACAAGGGAAGAGGGGAAAATTAAAGGAAAATTGTTGTCAATATGATCGATCATATTGTCCATGATTACCTACTGAACAATCAAGGTCGGAATACAACATAAGTTAGACACAAAGTTGTTCAGTGTTAACAATATCCATACCTTTTCTAAATATTCTGGCTTCAAATTGCCCCAAGGATTTCTTCCACTTCCATAGCTAGGGAGATTGAGGACAACTACAGACCTCACACTGGAAGATCCATGTAAGTCAGACTCAGATAAGTTAATTCAAATCAAGAAAAGTCCAGAAAACAAATCAAGTGGGAATACGTTCACGATTGTTCGAATACAACTGTCAAGTCACTGTGAACTTAAGATCCATTAAACTCATCGAGAAAATGAATTTAACCTTGATGGGACAGAGATTTGCTCCCATTGTGAACAATTGACCTTCTTAACATATATCCTCAAGATGTTCTTCAAACCTCTGCAGAAACCAATATGAAAAGTATTGCCATTCAGTTTCAGCAGGTGCAAATGTCAATCCATGAGGAACAAGGAGTAATTCATGCTTTGCAGAACTGACTTGACGCTTGGCTTTTTTCAACACTTCGCAATTGAAATTATTTATCAACAAAAAAGAAACATGAGATGCCCAAATCAGCCTCTTCTGCTGTGCTAGATCATAGGCCAGGCTTGATCTTTGCCAAACTACTTGACACTTTTTGTTTAAAATAGAAATTCCATTTGAACTCCCATTTTATGAACATATTTGACAAAAATCTAACCTTAAACCTGGATCACTACTGCATGGCGTGAAAAACCACCCCTGCTTGCAACTGTATCCAGAATAAATTAACTGCAGTCAAAAGTTCAGCCACACTTTAATGCCAGATGAGAGTGGAAAATTTTACGTAGCCAACTTTACACATAATTAAGAAAAAAATTACATGTATATGATTGATGTGAAATATCATGGTGATAACCGAACTATGCAGCACCAAGATTAGATGCAAAACATATGGCAGCATAATTTTTCTTTTTAAAAAAAGAAAGTTTACAGGGCACAAACGATAACATATCAAAAGTGTTGTACTTAAATTGTAGCTTGAGCTTCTAGATCAAAATATTCTTAAAATATTCAATTTTGCAAAGCAGGCTTTTCAATAACACAATACCGGGACATTATTTTACTGTCAATATGCCCATCTAAGTTACTAGTACACAGCTTAGTCCTGTCGTCACACAAAGTGTCCCAACTCCCAAGCCTTGTGGAAACCTCTACAGAATTATAGACAGCATATCAGAATGGATGGAGGAAAAATTAAAATATGTGTGCTTTATGACGCTCAAAATCCCAGCAGTGCATTCCTCCAAATTTCAGTGATGTGTCCTTCTAAAGTTAATCTATAGTACAAAATAAAACCTGTATGCTAGGCCATATTAAAGGTAACACTGTCATTCGATTCAAAGATTTATGAGATCACGGCTTTCATAATTCCAACACAATGACACACGGAGAGAAGTAAATGAATTCAACCTCCCTTCCTTCGCTTAATGCCAATGACAGGGAGGGAAATTATTAGTTAATATCTGACATTGGACGAGTAATTTGAACCTTGTTTGAAATAGGACCCTGAGCAAGGTAAGGCCTTTCGTTGCGTAAATGGTGGAAACCGTAAGCAACCTGGGCATCCATACCTGATGCCACAAAAACATAGTTATTCTCAGCAATCAGCATGGCACAGCCCAAGAGAGGACATTAAACAAAAACAAAATGCATACCTAAACTAAAATAATTATAAAAGACTCCCTGATAACAGGAAACCATTCCAGGTAACTCCTCTTCAACTTGCAATTCCTGCATAATCAACAACTTGAAATGGTAACGTGAATACATACAAAACAGGTAAGATTATAATATCCAGTCAGAGATGATGAAGAAAGTAAATTAGCTACATTCTTGCTGACTAAATAGTGCCCGGAAAAAACAAAGATAAATTTTACATGTAACCTGGAAAAATATGGATGTTAATTAAAGTGGTAATTATATTGGTCATGCATTACATCACAAAATAAATAAGTATCACCGAAGCACAGAATACCATAACCAATTACCATGATGTCGTCTTCATGCTATTATCAGATCAAATATTGGAGTAACACGCCAGAACATAGAGGTTGAGAGCAAATATCATATTTCGAATTCCAGAACTTTGTTTTTTTCTAAATATCATTTATTTTTATTTTGACAAGTGTCTAACCATAAAGTTGATTCTTTCCTCCTAGTACAAGATAATCCTCAGTCACACAACCAATAGAACTTCACAGATACACTTTTCTGTAACAAACTAACATTACATTCGACGTAAAACAGAATTTTGAACAAAGAGAACAAAAAGAAAGGTAGAGAAAAATGTTTGAGTGGAACTAAGATGTAAGTTCAGCGCTACAAAGGGCACAATGTACCGTACAGTGTCACAACTGATAATGATTTCAGTTCAAGAATACCAGCCTCCATTTTTTACAAAAAAAAAAGAGACACAAACTTCATGAAGAAAAATGGCTTTCAATGATTTTTTTTGAGAAGCTTCCATTTTTACAAAACAGGGAGACACAAACTTCATGCATAATAATGGCTCTCAATGAATAAAGATCTCACCAACTGTTCATCTTGATTGGGAATTGTATACGTCGGTAAAGAAATTAAGGTGGTCTTACAAATTCATCTAACCAAGAATATGAATATTTAGCATATTATGATATGATTCCAAATTCACTCTTTCCCATAAAGCATCATGTGAACCTGAAAGCTTATACATAAATACAAGTTGATATTTTCAATAAAATCATTACGTCCTGAGATTTCAAACAAAATATAGTGCTTACATGTTGAATTTCATAAGACTAGAGTAACTTGGCAATGAAAGTGATAGTTGCCTCATGTATAGAAACACTTGCAACATAATTAACTAGCATGTCAACATGACCTAATCCTTTTTTTAAATCAAAATAACTCCGTTAAATCAAAATAGAAACTCAATAAAAAAATAATTAAACTAACTTAACCCACAAACCTGATCAAGGGGTGTTTCTTTTGTGGGTTTTAGAGAATAAGGTATGTCCAAATCCTTCCCAGCTGGCATTGAAATTAAAACTTGCCAACTGCACATTAAAGCATTCATCACACTCCGATGGCAATGCAACTTAAAAAGAATAAAAATTAAGATAGAATCAAAATTATCGAGACAAGAAATTTCCAACGCAGATAAAAAAGGGTTCTTGAATAATTAACGATTTGAGGTGGCCATATAACTAAAGAAACTGAAAGGGACATAAATGACAATTATAAGCCATTTTCACTTCAAGATAGAACTAAAAAATAATAACTATAACAAGTAGGTAGGTGATAGGGTTACCAACTTTTTTCTTTTTTTTTTTTGGAAAAAAAGAAGCACCCGCTTATAAAGGATTCGTACCAAAAAAACCCACCTAGTTAACATCTGTACTTAACACTCGGTCCAGTGGACTGGGTTTCTTGGTTTTGGTTCTCAGCCCATCAAACATGCACTGTGATCCTTCAAATTATAAGCATGCCCTAAACGAATCATGCCATCATATTAAGTGTGTTTAAGAACATAAAGGAGGGACCTTTAGTGATCATATAGCCACGTGGACCCATTTTCCCTCATTGACTGATCTTTACTAGCAAATTACAAAACAACTAGCAAGACACCTGATATATTGAGAAAAGAGACATATTATTTGCATAAACCCAATACACCTAAAAAGTATATGAAATAACCTTGCCAAAAATCTGAAAAGTTATAAATTTAACAAAATAAAATATTCACCTGTCCAAATGACCAATAGGACCATTAGCTATCTTGTCAAGAGTTCTTTTGATGGCTGATTTCCAATTAAAAGGGAATGATCCGCCCTTCAAAGTACACTCAAATAATTGCCCAAAGAGCACACAAAACAGAATTAGAAGGCAAAACTCGAAAAAGTAATCAGAAACTTACCCAGTTAAAACTCCTAGACAAATCATTTCCTGTCCCAAGTGGTATAATTCCGGTTGGAGGAACTGGCAGCCGGTCTTGTTTGTTAAGCTCTCCAAGACAGCCAAGGACCCAACCAACAGTACCATCACCTCCTGCCACCTTTCACGATCACAAAATCACAAGCAATGTTTCAGAGGGAAGTAGCAAGCAGTATCTATTAATACATTAGAAAAGTCAGTAGAAGAACAAACCACAATCCTAAGTTTTTCACGAATTGTTGCGGCACTGTCATCTCCAAGACTAGCAAACTTCTCCAGGCAATGCAATCCATACTGAACAAATTCGTGAGGCTTCACAACTGAAAGATCAAAAATCTGGTAGCATAGAAAAGAGAAAATGAGGGACAAATTGCACAGCATATTTTTTATGTACAGCTCAAAAACACAATTTTACAATTTTTGGCATAGTATAAGCAATAAGCCATATGTCAAACAAAGTTTAGGCAACTTCCAATCTTGTGAGGATCTAGAGGATCAGGAACATAACACCAATGACTATCAAGTACCCAACATCCTGTCCCTTAAATATGATAAAGATATATAAACACCAATCAGATCTTGTCAAGGGAATTCATCTCTGTTCTATCAAATATCCGATTTGGAATTATTAGAAATTGATAACTTGAAAGCTGAGTTTGAGCATCCTATATCACACTTAACCAATTGGGATGCATGATACATAGTGGCTTCGCATCATTATTTTTAAATACGGTGTATTTCCAAGAATCCTACAAAGAAAAAAGGAGTATAATTGGGATTTAAGCAGTAGCATTCTCTGTTAACGCCCATTTTCGTAGCATAATAGCAAATACTCTGTTTTTGAATTGGGAAATAGATTCCAAAAATACTGGTATAGAACAGACTAAATAGATTCAAACAACACAACTCCAAAAGAGAGAAACATATATTGCAATTATTAACCAAAGGAAACGGCTTGTACGCAGCAAGTTAATATTGGATGCATTCACCGGACAAAAAGGGATTTCTTTGACCCTAAACTCATAATGAGCCCAGTACAAAGTAAACAATGGTATCTGCTAATCTTTTCACTTCATTGATAAAATTAAGAGCTAATCGGTTGTTCTGAACTTCCAAAAATGATTATTAGCGCACTTGCTATTCATCTTCTAATCCTAATTGGGAAATTATTGGGGGAAGGAAAAAAAACCAAAAAGAACATTCAGAAGTAAGCTGGAAAAATTATACCCATTCCTGAAGATTACAAATTTCAGTCACAGAATTCGAATGTAACACGTACAAATGCGTGCTCACACACGTAGAGTACATGTACAGATTCGTACGTCCAAAGTTACGAACTCTACCCATCCAGATTCTTACCTGTTCGTCCGCCATGAGCTCCTTCAGTCGGGCCTTGAGTTCGGGCCCATGCCTCCCGCCGCTCTTTGAATTGATGAACACGACCAAGGGAAACTCCGGCGGCTCCGGCGGCTCAGCTCCTCCCGCGTGAGCCGCGTCGTAAAGCCCAGAAACGGCAGGCGATTCAACGTCCTTGGTCTGGATCGCCTCCCTGACGGCGAGCCGGATGTACTCAGGGAACGTGATCTTCTTCCTCAGCTCCTCCTTGGGGATACGCACGCCGGCCATCGTGCAGCCGCGTATGGAGTCAATGACGGATGACCGAGCGGAGGCCACCTGGGTCTGCGTGCCCGGTAAGTCCATTTCGCCGGCGGAAAACGCCGATTCCGACGATGAGCTACGATCGAGCTTCTTCTTGGTCCAGGAAAATGGCAGAAAAGCATACGTGCTCAACGGTTTACCATGTCGTTGGATTTATCAAGAAGAAAATCACCATTATTTATTTATTTATTTTAGTACATTAAATGTCATTTTAATTCTACATATGTTTTTTTCCTGTTGAATTAATATACTCATGTATCATGTGTTTCATGTTGTTGGTGATCAATTTTAGTAAAAAAATTAAATTGGTAATATTATTGATGAATTTTTGTTTAATAATTGTTGTGGGTCAAAAAATAGTTAAATTGTATTTTTGATATCGTATATTTCTTTTTTTTTTTTTTAATCTCATTTTTTTATGTTATTAAATTTTAGTTTTACTTATATTATATTAATTTGTTTTTTTGTTTTTTTAAGTTACTATGAAAAATGATTAAAATTGTCAAAATTGAAAGATAAATGATTAAAATTAACATATAGTACCAAAATGGGAAAAAAAACGTCAACACGTTAATTTTAGTCATTTTGGGAGTCATTGTTTTGATTCATTGATCCTCGATAATGAAAAATGTACCAAACTGAAGCTCAAGAACTAGCTGGCATTCATCTCGGCCAAGAAAATCATAGCATTCTCACAAACAAAAATCAAATTATTGTTCATAATATTTCAGGCCGGCCTCACTGAAAAATATGGTTGGTGAAAGAAACTTGATCATGGGTTTCTTCATCTTCATCATCCTCCTCTCGTCCAGCGTTACCGCGATTATACAGATGATGAATGCAGGGGTCGAAACAGGTGGAGGTGGCGGTGGCCTCGCCGAAGACGTTGGGGCCGACGAAAGTGTTTCCGAAGTTGAGCATGAGATTGTTTGAAGCTGAAGAGGTGTTGGAATAAGCTGGCTGCTGCAGCATCGCGACGGGGTGGTGCTGGTGGTGGTGTTGGTGTTGCGGTGCTGCGGAATTCTGGAATGCATTCGACGTCGCGAGCTTGCTGTTAATCAACTGAGTCTGCACCATTGATAGCTCTGCTTGAAGAGATGATACCTGCATGTGTATAGATACATTGTTACCGTGGCACAAAAAATATGGCATGCTAGGGGAATTCATTATATATATGTTACAGAAGATTTGGAATTCATTAGTATGTTACTTTAATAAGTAGTATATTCTTATATATTCTCTAGTTTTTGCTGATGTATTCATTTGTCTTTGGAGTAAGAAATTAGTACTAATTAGTAATTATTATAAGGTTCTACTTGCAGATTTTGAATCATTTGGAATTTTGGATCAATCACAATTAGCTGATCTTATATGAGTTCAAAAAGAGAATCAAATATTTGTTTAGACCTGTTGCTGCAGAGCAATAATAGTCGACACACAACCGTAGACGGGGTCTGAGAGCCTGGCTTGAGCCTCATAGGATATCGTAACCACCGCGTCCTGTCGCCGGTTAGCCGGAATATGCAACAAAAGCTTAGACACATTGCTAGCCCCAAACACCTTGTGCACGGCCGCGAACCGAGCCGCGCCCTGGTCGGACCCGAAATGAGGAGCGAAAACACAACCACCAACGCACTTCCTCCTCAAGAATTTGCAAGCGCCGCATGGCGCACCATGCTGCGCCGCCACTTCCGTGGCAGCTGTGTCCTCGACGACGACTTGGCTTGTGGTGCCACGCATCTTTCCGGAGCCTCTCCGACGCCTCTCCGACGCGCAGTCGCTCTGTGGTTCGTGATCCATGCAGGAAGGTATATAGTAGTTTGCAAAAGCTAGCTAAGGAAATTCGTTGGATTGTGTGGTTTTATATATAGGGGTTCAAAACATGAAGAAATGCACGTAACTCTCGTGAAAGGGGTGGCAAGATTAGTGAAGCTTTTAGAGATAGAAAGAGAGACGAAAAAGGTTACTTTGGTGTGTGAGTTCATGCATGCATGTGCAAAGAGAGTTTATAAAAATTTGTTGCTTATAATACACACACACACATACATAACATATACTAAAGATCATATAAATTTTCCGTTTTTGTGTTGGATAGAAATTATAGAATAAGATCTTTTACAACAATTAACTGATGATGTCAAAATAATTAACAATACAAAATAGAATTAATGAATTTTAAAACATATGATTATTATATATAATTGAGTGATAATATATAAAAATATATATATAACTGAAATGTTGTTTGTTGGAGGTTTGGGGTGGAAGATGGCTGTCTCTTGGGAAGGCACAAGATTTGTGGTGGCGCCCGCAGCGTGTGCAATGGTGAGAATTAGAATACGTATTTATTTAGGTGTCAAATATCATGCGAGGAGAGCAAACATTCCATTCATTGGATAATACATGCATATCAAATATTTTATTTTATGTTGAAGAAATATCACGATTTTAATTTTAAAATGAAATTTATCAATTTTTGAAATTGAAATCGCAGGAAAGAATGTACGAATAAAAAGATATATGTGGAATATGGAATTTGATAGTTAACCGATATTTTTGAAATTATACATAAATGTCATATCTTTTGAAGGTCAGTTTCCAAATAATATTAATAATAGATTAATATCAACTATTTAGGTTGTTATGGAGATGTGTGTTGGGAAAAGAATGAATCAAGTAAACTTGAATACAATTGATACATTAGTATCTAACAAAATTCAACTAATCAAACGAAGACGAGATACATGCACCCGACGCTAACTACCTGAGAACTAAAACATGTAACGACGGTGGTCACGTTTTTATACGCGCTGGTCTGCTGCTCGTGCATTAAATTCGCGGTGTAAAATGATGTGCTATAGCCCTGCTAACTCTCAACTGCTTTAATAGCAACCCACATGAAAATGTAGTGTGTCAGATGAGAAAAACAAACCTTGACACATCGAAAATGCAGATATTGTGAGCGAGCTGCAGCAAAGAACTGAAGCAGCATGCAGATCTTCATCATAGTAGTACCGCTAGTGGAATGAAAACGAGAAGCAAGTTTATCCAGCTTACAGGACACTTGGAACTCTTGCTTGTGATGCAAAAAAGACATGGCACCCTTAATGTGGTTTTAAAACGTGTTATCGCATATGAGAATAGGCAAGCTGGTCAACTTCATGGGAGTAAATTTCCTATCAGAAACAACAGCAAAAGTTTCAGACAACTCTTATATACAGCTGAAGCCTAAGAGATTGACAATCAATATATTAAGTTGTGTTTTCTAACATTGAGATGCTGTTTCACACCTTTGTCTCCATCAGAGGAAAATCCATCCATCAGTGTTGTATAACATAAATCCTTCTATCATCGTATTTATCCACTTTTGGCTTCTCCGTTTACTACAGCGGTTTCATTCTTGCTGGAAACACTGATGGCAGGTTTGTTACTGCTTTTCTTTGGCCTACTTCTTTCAGATTCAAGTGAATCTTTTGCCGAACTTACCAATTTCTTGACAAACTTATCCTCCATGATAGTATTGGCCTCTACAGGCTTACTTTTGGAGGACCTCGTGACTTTAATATCAACACTTACTTCATTTGATAGTTCAGCATTTTCAACTTCTACAGCCTTCGTGACTCTGTTTTCTTTAACCTTTTCAATGCTTTCTTCGCTGAGGTCAACAGTAAGTTGCTTTGTGCCCGAGTTCTCGGTGTTGGAATCCGGAAGTAATGCACGCCGGCTCAACCGAAGTTGTCCTTTTCCATTGATCTGTAAGACATAACCATCGTAATTGGGGGCAGTACTGTACTAACAAAGATGTTTTGGTTACTTCAGTAGAGTTAATAGCAACATAAAGACTGGCAGAAAAATCAACCTCAATGAGCTTTACATCAATAGTATCTCCAACTTTGACAGCCTGAGATTCGTACTTAAATACGTTAGCATCACAATCCTTAAGAATCCATTGAAGTACTTCGGTGCAGAAAACTTACATCTTCTGCCTTCGCTAACCAACTTGTGCTCAATTCACTAATATGGCATAGTCCCTGAAGCATAAACATAAATGAAAATGATAACTACACTAGGTAGGCCAGAGGTACGACAAGATTAGAATCCACTGCTCTTTCAAAATTTGGACTACCTCTCGGCCAGGTGAAATCTCCACAAAAAACTCCATATGGAGCAATAGATTTGATCTCGCAGTTCCTAAATACAAAATCATAATCAGATACTCAGGTAACAATGTGGAGACTGAGGTATAGATCATTTCTACTATGCTTTTCAACAAAGAACATTTTCACAGACAAATTCAGTTTCTACAGTGATAGGAAACTCTTAATACAGACTCAGCAGCCTGCCTCCAACATCAACGCAGCAGATAAATTATAATGCTCAATAACTGAAATCTTTTACAAAATGAATATTAAAATTCAGTTTACGTAACACTATTCAGAAACTATGAGCACCCTCAAAATCCATAGCCTCAGTTTATGGCCAACAATTTCTCACGAAATTAACAATGTGAAAGGCAGAATAAAAACAGATAAAATAGAATGGAGACCTGTAAATGTCACCAACACTTGGAACCATAGTGAGGTTGTTAATAATGGCTTTAGACTTCTCTAAACTTGACAAATCTTTAGATGTTATTTTAACCTGTCAGTGTGACATCCAAATGTTACACTTCATTCTTGAAAAGAAACTAAGATTAGCAATCGACAACAAGAGGATAAGTTATCTTCTGACTAACAATTCCGTTATCTTGAGTTTCTATAGACTCGACTCCTGTCTCCTCAATTATGCTTTTCACTTTTTTCCCGCCTGAACCAATGATAAGGTTAACCCTCTCTGGTTTCACCTGCTTGAGCAGAAAAGTTATGGTAAATCACTAAATCCTCATCTCAGTCCTAATAAAAGCAAACAAGATGGGCATCCAGATGTACAAACCTTCATAACATGAATTATGGGAGCATATTTGGAGAGTTGCTTCGAAGGAGGAGGAAAGCATTTTGACATCTCGGCTAAAGAAGAAACAGAATGGAACATGAGCATCAGAGATTGAAGGTAAAAGGTACCACATATAACAGTAGGTTTCTTTCTTGGTGTATCTATTGGTTCCTGAAAAGATATGCAAAAATCAGACTTTATTATATTAGTTCTGTTCACCCAATTGCTTTTCTAAAGTGCTAGTGAGTAGTGGCCACTATTAACCAATTTGGTTATCCAAGATTTTAAGGCACATACAGGTCAAACCTTACTTCATGGCAGTTAGGGATGACAATTTCACCGGTTGGTTTGGAGCCCATGGGTGACGCCCTGATAGAGCTGTCACATCGGGTTGGGCCCGTCGGGCCTACCCACCCTGCCATTAAAAAATGGTGGGTTAGGTTGTGCTAGTGGCGGCCTGTTTAGAGATGGGCCTAAACGGGCTGACTCGTTTGGGCCGTGGGCCAAGGCAGGCTGGGCCAAAAAATTGTTAAAAGAATTTTAAAATTATATTATAATTGGTATTTTTAATATTTTATGTATGGTTAATAAGTTTTGAATGATTTATATATGTTTATTAAATTATAAAAAATTTATATGATTTATAATATTTTATGTATAATTGATTAATTTTGAAAGTTTATATTATTTATAATGATTTATGTATGGTTAATGAAAATTTAAATATGTTTATATATGAATTTTTTAATCATTTTATTTTTTGCGGGCCACGCAACCCATGGCGGGTTGGATTGGGATTTTCCCAACCCGCAAGGGTGGCGGGTGACGCAGGTCGGCCCCAATTAACAGGTATATGCCCTAGACGGGGCAGGTTCGGAGACATTTATCGGATACGGGTTCAAGATAACTCAAATTCCCCGAAGTAGGTATTGGACGGGATTGGGATTCTTATCCTCGCACACGAACCTGCCTCGAAACCCTCGAATTCTATGCATACATATATATAAATATACATATACATATATATTATATAGTTCGAAGTGGGGAGGAGTATATATCCCACAGGAATGGGGGTTTTCTCCAAGTAGGGGGCGGGGGTGGGGAATTCCTTGATTAGAGAAAGCCCGCCCCATTGCCATCTCTCATGGCAGTTGATAGCATGATTCAATAATATACCAAGAATTTGCTTTCGACCCTCTCTTGCTTGCAGTAGAGCTTCTTTCATGACTGGTATAGTAATTCCTCCCACCTGCCATTACACATTTATCAATGAACAAACAGATACAGTATCAATAGTAGTACAAGATAGATCCAGAGTACATGATTAGCTAACTCAAATATATTAATGGATAATAGTCAACTTAAATCAGAGAAATAAGTTTCACAGGGAAAAACTTATTTGACCTTTATGTCCATCTGGAATGCAGTTACCCCATCTTCATTTCCAGCAACCTGAGTCGCTAAATTAAAATTTACTCAACAGCAGTCTAGCAACTTCAATCAATGCATGAGTGACAACACACAGCATGGAATTCCTCTAGACCAATGAAACAAAGGAAAACAGAACATATTTTTCTGGACAAACAACTGTTGAAGTTGAGAAAAGAAATTAATATAGGAAATTAAAGTAGCCACGACCTTGAAATCCATATCTCCTGAAGCATCTTCACCCCCTGTTATGTCAGATAGGATAAGTGGAGTGCCATCTCCTCCAAATTCCTCAGTGTTCAATACCATACCCATTGCTATTCCAGAAATTGAACTCTTCACTGGAACGCCAGCATCTTGCAAAGCTAAGCATCCCCCACACACAGAGGCCATACTGCCACAAGAAAATACTAGATATAAATAAAAATCAATAACTACAGCATAACCTAATAACTTTATATTAAGAATAGCGGTGGCATTGAAACTTGGTGTTACTTGGTTCAAGGAATGGGTGGTAGGTGGTGGATGATTCTAGGTTTGCAGAGCGCACAGACTGAGGCAGGGTTAATGGTATAGATTGGCAGTGATGAACAGGGATGGGGTTAGACTTTTTGTGGTAGTGTTGGGTGGTTGTCGCATCCAGGGACAAGTCATGAAAAGAGGTGGTGGCTGAGCAAAAGTGTACCAATCCAAATGGTTAGTATGGTTTCAAATTGCTGTATCACAGGAGAATTAGTGGGGCTACCACATGATTTGACAAGTAAAGGTGGACAGAGGGTGTTACAGATAGGTGCAGGGATAGCAGAGTGTGGTGGTAAAGGAGGTGTTTAGGAGATGAGATAGACAGCATTAAAAAAAGGATAAGCCGCATCCTATTCTTAATTTATATGACGAATTCATTCCCAAAATCATTAGGAAAGGCCAAAACCTTGGGAACGAGGTAAACAATAGGAAATTCCACATTTTTTTTTGGAACTGGTATTGCCTCGGAAGTAGCTTTTATAGAATCTATATACTATCAATAAATCATGGAATGACTTGAGAACATTAAGTCTTCCAACCTCATTTCTAAATAGCAAGCACCATCTGGGTTTATGAGGAAAAATTTGAGGCATAAAGAACATAAAGAGAAAATACTTGGTCACCGAACCAACCAATGCTACGCACTACCTTGAAGAGCCATTGCTTTCCGTTATGGTACTCTCAACACGAATAGTGTAAGGGAAGTGATCTTCTGAAGGCAATATAGGCCCCAGAGCTCTCTCAGCAAGTATGCCATGCCCAATCTCTCTTCTAGATGGTGCTCCTTGACGGCCAACTTCTCCAACACACGAGGGAGGAAAAGAGTACTACATGCGAAACCAACACAGATACATAAGCGGGCCAAATAGATAAGTCAACGCCAGTGAATCTAGAAAGAAGTGCTTGTGATTAAATATTCATTTAGGAGAGGAAGAAAATTGGAACGTCTTCTTACGTAACATTGCTTTGAATCACAAGCATTGAGAAAATTTGAAAAAAAAAGTACGTGGAGATTCTAGGTTATTGTCACACTTGCCTGTTATAAAATGTAATATGCTTTGATAATTAGATTACTTTTGTTTAATTGATGTGTGATTGAAATAAATGAATTAAAGGTCAAAGTAAGAAAACCCCATGTTAAAACGGTTTGTGCTGCAGTTGTTTAGTGCACAATGATAAAGGAGTTGCTTAGACACTTAACAGAGGTTTGCATCATCAGTAAATTCATCTTCTTCTACTAAATTTCATGTGATCTTCAGATATGCAAATTAGAGTGGTATGCTCAGGAATTTGAAAATTAACAACCATAATCAGGAAACAGCTAACCTTTAGAATTGAGAAAATACATATGGTTAGTGAATTGGAAAAGTCCCAGCAAAATGATTAGCTTCAGTGGAAGCGGTACTCAAAGAGGAAAGAGCAACATCACCAGAAATAAGTTCAGGTTGTTAACTTGTTGAAATCAAGGTCAAGTCTGCAACGAAAATTGATTTCTACCAGCAGCTAATGTAACTGCTTCAACTAGAGATACACTTTTTTACCAAGTTTTACCTGAAGATAGAATCTCTTGAACTCATCTTCATCCACAAGGTTGTCTAGTCTCTGTGCCATTTGTTTATCACCAAGTGTAACCACAGCTAATGACTACAAACAAGAATGAAAACACATTCTAAGTTTTCAAAATGGAAGGATTTACAATTTATCGATAGGCTGAAACACTAGATCGATATTTCATACAACTATATTAGTTATATACAAGAACTAAGAGGAATCCCATATGACTCGATTAAGTTTAACATTTCCCGCTGTTTATAAAAACACGTCATAATTTCTTTTGTTAATTATAATTTTATGTGAAATAAATAAAATTGCACGTAGAGAACTTTGAACTCCGTGATTAAAATGTCCTGTGATTTATAATGTTTTTACTCAACATAATCATTTTATTGGTTTTAAAATTATGCAGCAAATTAACTATTTTTAAAAGAATTTGAAAAAAAAAAAAAATTCTTTTCAACGATCAAAATTGTTTAATCTCCAAAAACTAATATATCCTACAGTCCAATATATGCAATAAAAGGTTGATGGAAAAGAAAATGTGAAGAATGTAAAAGAGCCATGCAAATGTCAGATCACCAAACCTGTGTTTCACCACGAGTGAAAAGAGCACTTCCATGAGCTCTAGGGAGCAATCCACAACGTGAATTAATCAGCCGTAATTCCTCCGGTTTTCTGCCATCACTTCTTTTTCCTCCCTACATAAATGAGAGATAAAAGATACCAGAGTAAAAATCATGGAACAAAAAAAACAATTCACTCATCGGCCAAAAGGCTGCTATACTAACTTGCAGGCATCATTCATATTATGGTAAAGCAAAAAATAAAAAAAAAAGTATACAAGAATTCGAAAACTAAGAGGGTGTTTGGCTAAGCTTATTAAAAACAGCTTATAAGCTCTAAGCTGCTCTAGGAGCTTATAAGTTGTTTTAGGAGCTTATAAGCTGTCAGATCTTATTTTAAAAATAAGCTGTTAAGTGTTTGTATGAACTTATTTTAAAATTTTAAATTTTAAACAACTTAAAGATGTTGATGTGTTTAATATTATAAGATCTTTTTATTATCAAAATTATCAAAAAGGGTATAATACTATGAAAGTAATGTAAGTAGCAATATATATACAAAAATAGTTTTAAATTTATCATAAATGTTAAGTATATATTAAAACAATAAAACTATTTTTTATTTTAATTTAGAAAAAAATTTGATAAATTATGTATAAAAATTGGCAGAGGGAATGGTGCGAATTTAATAAAATATATAAGGATAATATGAAAAAGTAAATATTAAAATAAGATATTTTCTAAAAACGTATGGGTGACCCTACTTTTTAAAAAACAGATTATAAGGTTTCAAACAGCTTATTTTAACAGTTTATAAGTTGTTTGACAAAAAAATTTCCAAACAAATTTAAAGAGCTCATAAGCTCTATCAAACACCCTCTAAGTCAACATCTTCGCTTTTCCGGGCAAAATCAGATCCATTATTTGTCCGTTACCATACAACACTGAATGCTAATAAATAACAATGTCACAATATGACGATAACAACAATGTGAAATATAAATAAAACTGCAAGACTAAGGCAGTGGACAACAATTAAAAACACGATATATATCCGGATAAGAGTGAGGATCCACTGAAGTAAACTGCAAGTTACAACTGAAATATTGAATTTTGTAGAGTTGTCATTTATCTGAGAGGAAACAGGCACAAGATCTACATAATTCAAACATAAAGGCCACATCCCACAAGAGTGTCTAGGGGGCTAAAACTCTATAAATTGTTAATTTCTATTATTTTAGATACACCTGTTATTTTTAGTTATTTTTAAAAAAATTAAATTGGGTTGGTTCGGGTATCGTGTTCGGATTGAGAAATTTTTAAATAATATTTTAGCCAACCCAACCCGAACCCACCCGAATTGACACCCAACTGTCACATCCTTATGCAAAAGAAAATATATTGAGATAGTTATGGGCCTTATGGCTTTAAATGTTTCGCATTAATTAAATTACTAATAAATCGTTCGAAGATATATCAAAACTTAATGTGTTAGATCTTATAGATATAATTTATTTTTAACTTTCCCAAAGAAGCCAAATATGGATATCATAATTCAAACATTGAAATTTAGTTGCAATAATGTCTTGAAAAAAATCTTGCATGAAACCTCTTTCAATTGTGACACAACTTATATCTCTCTGCACAAGTAAAAATAAATTGAGATGGATATGATAGGAATTTTCCCTTAGATAAATCACAATCAAATCATATCATAGAATATAGATACATCGTGATGCAATAATATTAAATCTGGTTTTAAAATATGTTCAATTTCAAACATAAAAACCATACAGATTAAGATAATGTATGCTTACTAGGAAATCTTACCTCCACGATACGCCTCCTCAAAAACTTGGACGAAACTTCTTTGAAAACAAGCTTCACGTCTACCTCAGAGTAAAGCTAGAAGAAAATGAATTGACGTAAACTATGTTAATAGTATAACACTAAAATTTTCAGGAACAAATTTTGAATTTAGACAATTTTTTTGTGTTATCATCCATAGATGTAATGAGCAATCATCCATACAAAGACTAGTATAAAGGTTGCCTCCAAGGCCAACAATTACCAAGGGGGTGGGTTTTTTTGAGGCTGGCTTGATATGAACATCACCTTCATCAACTTCACCATCCACTACAAACTCCTCATCCTCTTCTTCATCATCAAGCAAGTCCTGGACCACTTCACTAGTAACAACAGCTTCTGTTTTACTAACAAATCCTTTTTCTGTAAATATGCTCAACACCTTTGCTTCCAAAGATGACAACGCCTTCTTTCTTGGGATTTTGTTCTTAATTTGAAGAGCTTGAACTAATTCATCACCTGCAATTTCCTGAATATTATCAAAAATCACTGTCATGACTTAAGAGAGAAATAACTTAAGAGAGTAATGATACTACACTTACAATCATAACTAGATTTAATGTCCAGAGGTCCAAAATAGTTTTATATGATGTTTCACAAATTGGCATACGAAGGAAACAGCATTTTTAGAAGCCAATATTATTCAACTCTGCACGCTGTTTATCTATCAAACAAACATCCAAGAGACATGAATTCATCAAAAAATGAATCCATAGTTTGAAACATGCTTACTCACCTGAGACGTATCAAAACAAGTAACGCCTCACTCACTCAAAAAATAAGCTCTGCTCTTGCACTCACAAATACTGGATTTCCTCAGTCTCAAACAAAGAAACCAAAATGTGTTGCAATTATCAATGTCTTAGTTGCTCTGCACTCTATCTTGAGTGTTCTCGCAACTCACTGGTGTTTTTATGACGGCATAAATACTACTTGCATTTAGATAAATGGAGGAAAGTCTCACCATCATTTATACCAGAAAGATGAGAAAATGCTTCATAGGAAAGATTAAAAAAAATTTAATGCAATAGAATTTAAGATCATCAGTATCTCTGTACCTATATGTCCCACTTTTGGATATGCACAGACATCCCAAACCAAAAGGAATAGAAAAAATAAAAAAAAAATACCGATATTAATAAATTATAAGGTGAAGTAATAGGTTACAACTGTTATGGATTATGCCGGAGCGAACATGACGATAATAATAATTGCGGAATAAAACAATCAGCAAGAACACCAAGATTTACGTGGTTCACCCAATATAGGCTACGTCCACGGAGCTGCTGCAATATTTATAACCGGAGAAATATTACAAGTGTATACAAAACACTATATCTCTCACCAACTCAAACCCCGAGTATTACCGAGAAATAATTCTCTAACTCACAAGAGATCTCCCAAAAAAAAACACTCCTTTTTTTTTTCTCTCTTTATTTTCTTCTCTCTTTGTTAATACAAAAGAAGAAAAGAATGGGATGAAGAAAAGAAGAGGGGAGGCTGCGGGGAAAAGAAACGCGTGAAATTGAATGCGAGGCATTCAATTCATTTTCCCGGCCACCAACTGCCACCTACCATCCACCTAACAAATCTCCCACTTGAAGACTTGATTTCAATCATGGCTTCACACAGTCAATGTAGCAGCTCAGACTCCCTCTCTTAAACTTGCAGTCCAGCTGAAGTTGAACATAACTTCAGTTTGTCATTGGTCACTGCCTTCGTGAACATATCATCTGGATTTCTGCTTCCAGGAATCTTCTCAAACATCAAAATTCCATCCTCCAAAACTGATCTGATGAAATGGTACCGAACCTGTATATGCTTCGTCCTAGCATGATAAACAGTATTCTTTGCCAAATGAATAGCACTCTGACTGTCACAGTGTAATGTGCTATCCTCAAGCTTCTGACCCAACTTCTCAAGGAATGATCTCAACCATATCATCTCCTTGCTAGCTTCTGTCACTGCAACATATTCAGCTTCAGTAGTCGAAAGTGCAACAATCTTTTGCAACTTGGATACCCAACTTACAGCCGTACCACCCAATGTGAACACATATCCAATAGTACTTTTCCTGCCGTCTAGGTCACCACCCATGTCGGCATCTACAAAACCTTGTAAGCCTGAATTTGACTTTTTGAAGCATAGAGATGAGCTGATAGTACCTTTCAAATATATGAGAATCCACTTCACTGCTTCCCAGTGTTGTTTTCCCGGATTGCTCATAAACCTGCTCACAACTCCCACTGCATGTGCTATGTCTGGTCTGGTGCACACCATTGCATACATGAGGCTTCCGACAGCAGATGCATAAGAAACCTTATTCATATAAGCATGCTCCTGCTCCGTCGATGGTGATTGGGATTTGGTTAGTTTGAAATGACTAGCCAAAGGAGTACTAACCGGTTTAGCTTCATCCATGTTGAATCTGTTAAGAACTTTTTTCACGTACTCTGCCTGAGATAACTTCAAGACTCCGTTCACCCTATCTCTCAAGATCCTCATACCAAGAATTTGTTTTGCAGCTCCCAAATCCTTCATTGCAAATTCTTTTGATAACTCTCTCTTGAGTTTATCAATCTCCTCCAAACAAGATCCTGCTATCAACATGTCATCCACATATAGTAGTACAATGATATAAGAGTCATCAATCTTCTTCACATAACAACAGTGATCCGCCTGACACCTTAGGAAACCGTTGTTATTCATGAATCCATCAAACTTCTTGTACCACTGTCTTGGAGCTTGTTTGAGACCGTACAAGCTCTTCTGAAGTTTGCATACCATTGTCTCCTTCCCTCGTACTTCAAATCCTTGTGGCTGCTTCATATAAATTTCTTCATCCAAGTCACCATGAAGAAATGTCGTCTTTACATCCAACTGGTCCAGATGTAAATCTTCTTTAGCCACTAGTCCAAGTACTGTTCTGATAGTGGTTAACTTAACCACTGGAGAGAAAATCTCGGTATAATCAACGTCTTCTCTTTGTTAAAATCCTTTTACAACAAGTCTTGCCTTGTATCGTTTGCGGCCATCAACTTCTTATTTGATCCGGTACACCCACTTGTTGTGTAATGTCTTCTTGCCTTCCGAAAGTACCGTCAATTTCCATGTATGATTGGATGACAGTGAATCCATCTCATATTCCATGGCTAACTCTCACTTGGTTGAATCATCATTTTGCATCGCTTCTTTAAAGGTCTCCGGTTCATCTTTATCAGTCAGCAAAATATAGTGAAGTGCAGGGGAGTATTTCTGAGGTGGTCTGATTGTTCTAGAAGATCTCCTGAGTTCAATTTCCGAAGTTTTCGGTTCATCATATTGTGCAACAATTTCTTTATCTTTCAGGTTACTGGTTTCCGACTCATTCACTGGAATATCCATCAATGGTATTTCATCCGTCTTCTTGACTTCAGGACATTCATCACCAGCTCCAACGCTTGACCTGTCCTTATACATCACATACTCATTGAAGATTACATATCTGCTCCGAATGATCTTTCGATTTTGGTCATCCCAGAACCGATAACCAAACTCATTATCTCCATAACCAATAAAGAAACACTTCTTGGATTTCGGATCAAGTTTCGTTCTGCTGGCTGAATCGATGTAAACATATAAGAGACAACCAAACACTTTCAAAACGAAAGGTTTACTCCTTTGCCGCTCCAGACCTCCTCTGGTATTCTGCAATCTAGTGGTACCGAAGGTCCTCTGTTGATTAGATACGCTGCAGTGTTAACTGCATCAGCCCAGAATGATTTCGGCAGTCCAGCGTGCAATCTCATGCTCCTGGCACGTTCATTCAGGGTCCTGTTCATTCTTTCAGCTACACCATTCTGTTGAGGTGTACCAGGAATGGTTTTCTCCATCTTGATCCCGTTCTTTGTACAATACTTCTTGAACTCAATATCTTCATATTCTCCACCATTATCAGACCGTAAACACTTCACTTTCAAGTTGGTCTCATTTTCCACCATGGATTTCCACCTTTTAAATGTCTCGTAAACATCAGATTTATTTTTTAGAAAATAAACCCAAACTTTCCTGCTCGAATCATCGATAAATGTGACATAATATCGTGAGCCGCCAAGGGATGTCTCAGGAGATGGCCCCCACACGTCAGTATGAACCAGCTCCAACTTTGCTGCTTTTGGTTCTCTACCGCCTTTCGAAAAGCTCACCCTTTTCTGCTTTCTAAGAACACAACTTTCACACAGTTTGTGTTCGACAGTTTTTAACTCCGGTAGTTTCCCTTTTGACATCAGCATCTTCATTCCTTTCTCACTCATATGTCCAAGTCTACAGTGTCATAGACTTGAGTTAGCTCCAGCATCCACAGCTGCTAACATGTCTCTGCAACTGGAAGTCATGTAGAGGGTTCCAGTTTTCGTTCCTCGAGCAACAATCATGGCTCCTTTGCTCACTTTCCAAGAGCCATCACCAAAGGTCACTTTATGGCCTTCGTCATCGAGCTGTCCCACTGAGATCAGATTCCGCGTCAGTCTTGGTACATGTCAGACTTTATTGATTTTCCAGACAGATCCATTTGACATTTTCAAACGAACATCTCCCATACCAACAATCTCCAAAGGTTTTCCATCTGCCAAGAAAACTTTTCCGTAATCGTCAGCAATGTAATTATCGAATACATCGCGATTACCCGTGGTATGAAACGAGGCTCCAGAATCCATAACCCAAGAGTCAACAGGGCTTTTCATGGATAACACTAAACCATCGTGTACTTCCTCAGTCACAACATTTGCATTATTTGTTGATTTGCAGTTTCTTTTCAGGTGGCCAATCTCAACGCAGTTCCAGCACTTCAACTTCTTTTCAAATGTAATTTTATCTTTACCATTTCCTGACTTGGACCTGCTCCGCCATCGGTTAGAACCTTTTTCGCTACTCCTGCCGCTACTTCTGTTTTCGAGATTTAGGGCAGATCTCGATGATATTCCTTCACCAAAATCCCTCCTTCGAACTTCTTCGCCAAGAATTCGATCTCGAACATCATTGAATTGTAACTTTCCTTTTCCAGCAGAATTGCTAACCGCTGCCCGCATCGACTCCCAAGCATTTGGTAAAGACGCCAAAAGAATAAGTGCTCGAATTTCATCATCAAATTTAATTTCAGCCGATGTTAGCTGGGAAGCAATCGTGTGGAATTCATTGATGTGTGCCGCCACCGAAGCACCTTCCTCCATCTTCAAGTTGAATAACTTTTTCATGAGGAACACTTTATCATTTGCTGATGGCTTCTCGTACATGTCCGACAAAATGGACATCATCTCCTCCGTGGTATTTGCCTCCGCCACGTTGTGTGCCACGTTCTTTTAGGGTCAATCGTATTATCCCTAACACTTGTCGGTCAAGAAGCTCCCACTCATCATCCTCCATCTTTTCTGGCTTCACCCCGGATAGAGGTTAATGTAGCTTCTTGCTATACAGATAATCTTTAATCTGTAAGCGCCAGAACGTGAAATCTGTACCGTCGAACTTTTTGATTTCATGTCCCGATTCGTCATTTCCGGCCATCGCTTTTACTGCCTTAATAAAATTTCAAAAGATCTTTTATGATGTGGAAGATCAGATAAAGCTGCAACCACAGAGCATACTCAGACTTTTAAGAAATTTTTCACCAAGGCTCCCGGACACCGTAACAGCTTTGATACCAGTTGTAATGTATTATGCCGGAGCGAACATGACGATAATAATAATTGCGAAATAAAACAATCAACAAGAACACCAAGATTTACGTGGTTCACCCAATATAGGCTACGTCCACGGAGCTGCTGCAATATTTATAACCGGAGAAATATTACAAGTGTATACAAAACAATATATCTCTCACCAACCCAAACCCCGAGTATTACCGAGAAATAATTCTCTAACTCACAAGAGATCTCCCAAAAAAGAACACTCCTTTTTTTTTCCTCTCTTTATTTTCTCTCTCTTTGTTAATACAAAAGAAGAGAATAATGGGATGAAGAAAAGAAGAGGGGAGGCTGCCTGTTTATAGGGGAAAAAAAACGCGTGGAATTGAATGCGAGCCCAGCCACCAACTGCCACCTACCATCCACCTAACAACAACCACACAAAAGACAAAATGACTTGATAGTTTCCATGTCATGAGTTATGAGTATATCACAATTCCCACAAACTGCAGTTAAAAGGACACTAAGAATACAAGATAAAAAACAATACGGTAGGACAAATAAGTAAGTGATACTAACAAGATTTGGCTAAGATTTTTTCTTAAGATAATGAAGTTAGAATTTATAACATGAAAATATATCATGAGAAACAATGTCATGAGAAAAGACTAAGCATACTTCGACATGCTCAGACAGCTCAGAAGGAATAACAAATGGCCAAGATTTATTTTTAAGATAATGAAGTTAGAATTTATAACATGAAAAAATATCATGAGAAACAATGTCATAAGAGAAGATTAAGCATACTTCAACATGATTATACAGCTCAGGAGGAGGTAGTTTGATCGCGTCGAGCATTTTTGGTTTTCCGCACATCTTCACCAAGGTTTCCACCTCTTTGCAAATAGTCCGCACTGCATTCTGACATTGCAGGCAGTAAAAACTTCAGTCACTCGCGTAAAGCTTAACGACATTTAAAATTATTATAAAAAATTTGAAGTGGATTAAATAACACCAAACGTAGCTAGGTGTGGTTGAAAAAACTTTTTTGACCTGCGGTGGGCCAGAAATTGCAAATGTATTTCAAGAAATGCAAAAATATTCCTTCATGCAGACATACTCAAAATTTACTTCATGATCTATACTCTATAGTGCTATTCCACAATTGAAGCACAACAAATCAACACATGGCATAACAAGATAAGAAGCACAGAAGCAAGGGACCTGTCCAACTTCTACAGCTTGCAATAGCTTCTCTTCAGGAAGGAAGTCGCAATAACCCTATGATGATCCATTAATTAAACACAAAAGAGGTTAGAATATAAAATCTCGAAAATGAAGTACTTGAAAATGATCTTTATTATACCAAATATATGCGAATCATTTATGCATTGAGAAACATCTTTAATCAACCCATGGAAATGGACATACGCTTTCAGCTTAATTTAATGTCAGTATGCCACAGTTTGATAACAGGAAGCAGTGAACATGTACCAACTACCAAACTTTGATGCTGGTAATTTTTTAATAAATAACCAAAATCTATGCGAAAAAAACATCTATAAATGATGACGATATGATTTATGATTTTTTTTAATCGGATTTATGACAAAATTTCTACTAAATAGAGAGTATTGTTGGATCATTATTTTGTAAATCGACCTTTTAATGCTATTGCTATATTTAAGACATGACCTTGCGCAACCCAATTTATGAAGTTCAATTGCATCAGTAACTGTTCCAAAGGGAACACAGTATTGACAGCATCACATGATTTCAAACTCCGACATATAAATTCCAACCACCCAAAAGTCGAACAAAATTTTACAAGCAAGCACCAGATTAATTAGAGTTATTTGCATCAAATAACCCTGTAAAATATTGAAAATGCACACTTCTCCCCTGTGAAATTTTAATAGGCATCTTCAACCCTAACCTTTTAAAAAATTAGCACACTCGCCTCTTCAGATGAGTGATTATTGTGCACGCGCCCCTCATGCGACTGGGCAAAGATTTTGATATTTTTTTTGCATCAAATACCCCTGTGAAATATTAAAAATGCATATTTAACCCCTGTGAAAATAATTTTTAAGTCTATTCAACCCATAATACACAATTTTTATTAAAATCTAATTATAAAATATTTAGCAAACACTTTTCGTTTTATTAAAATATTATTATTTTATCTTGTTATCATTATTTTATTAAACTTTCTTCTTGTTTTCAACTTTTCCATTAAACATGCATTCATAAACAATTATTTAAATAATTTCAAGTTACAAAATATTGAACTAAACCGATAAGTTCAAACATATTGCTTTTTCGATTTAGGACTGTATATTATTGAACCAAAATTTAAATTTTTTGATAATATGCATTTCAAATTTTTTAATAAATAATAAAAAATAACATGCTTATATAATTCTAAATCGAAAAAGTAACATTCATGAACTTATCATTTGGTTCAATATTTTAGTATTTTTAGATATTTAAATCCTTATTTATGAATCATGTTTAACGGAGAAGTTGAAAACACGAAGTGATTTGATAAAATAATGATAACGATATAAAATAATAATTTTTTTAGAAATAAATAAATTTAAAATTATAAATTTAAAATAAAAAATAAAAATAAATTAAATTAAAAATGTTTGAAAAATATTTATAATTAGATCTTAATAAATATTGTGTATTACTCCCTCCGTCCCAATTATATTGTCCACGTTTTTTTTGTTTGTCCCAAATATATAGTCATATACCATATTTAGTAATATTTTTTTACACTTATTTACTAATATACCCCTATTAACTACACCTTGAAAATTGTGTAATCATTTTTTAATACATTGAATAGGGATAAAATAGGAAGTTTATATAAATTTTCTTTCACAATACATTTTTTTTAATCTTTGTGAAAATCCAAAGAAGACAATATATATGGGACGGAGGGAGTATTATTTAATGCAAATTCTGCAATGCATTTTAAAAAATTTAGATTTTGGTTCAAAAATCTATAATCATAAATTGAAAATTAATATGCATTTAATTATCATTTTGATTTAATATTTTGGTACTTTTAGGTATTTATATCTCGTTTATGAATGCATTTTTAATTGAGAAATTGGAAACAAGAAGAAATTTTAATAAAATAATGATAACAAGATAAAATAATAATATTTTTTAGAAAATAATTATATAATCATAATAAATTAAAAATTAAAATAAATTTAATAAAACGAAAAGTGTTTGCTAAATATTTTATAATTAGATTTTAATAAAAATTGTGTATTATGGGTTGAATAGATTTAAAAATTATTTTCACAGGGGTCAAATATGCATTTTTAATATTTCACAGGAGTATTTGGTGCAAAAAAAATATCAAAATCTTTGCCCAGTCGCATGAGGAGCGCGTGCGCAACAATCACTCATTTGAAGGGGCGAGTGTGCTAATTTTTTAAAAGGTCAGGGTTGAAGATGACTATTAAAATTTCACAAGGGAGAAGTGTGCATTTTCAATATTTCACAGGGGTGTTTGGTGCAATTAACTCGATTAATTATTAATCAAACTCTAATTAACAATCAATTCCTGGATTTCTAAATATATTTATAAGCACAGATGTCAAGATTTAAAAAATAACCTCTATCATCAATATTGCACTATCTGTCCCTGCTAGCAACAAGTCCAGCTTAGAGTTTTCTAGCTCCTTGGTAGTTGGATTCACAACAAACTTATCTCCAATAAGACCGATTCGTACCCCAGCAATAGCTTTAGAAGTTGGCACTTCTGAAAGAGCTCTGGCGTATTGCATTTTTTCACATAAAATTTTTTTTCATAAATTAGATCAAATTGATTAACCTGAGATAGTCACCAGTAAAAGAAAGAAAAAGAAATGGGCTTACACGGCAATTCCAGCTGCTGTTACTGCCAAAGAATCTGGGGGATGTAAACCATCATAACTTAGTACCTGTCCCAGGGGATGATGAAATTCAAAAGGCATGAAACAATACTGTCGGTGTTGCACAAAATCCAACTAAAACTGAGAAAAGAACTTCACTTCAAAATCATGTGACGTTGCTGACTGATGTCACTCATATTTAAGCTGAAAATTCATTTAGTTTCAGTTGGCTCAAACTGGTTGAGCGTACATTTTCTAATTATTATCTGAAGATACCTATAGCTGACATCTGCAACTCAGTCTAAACAAAAATTCAATTTTCAAGATGTGCTAGCCATCTCATCATGTTTCAGATATTTGCTAATACACATCAAGGTCACAGCAATTTATCAATCCTTTCACGTCCTCGTATCTCATCCTTGAGTTTCATCTTTAAAAGTCTTTAAATGACAACAGAATTTAGGATGTCCACGATCTTTATTCTATGAGAACAAGTAATTGAGAGAATGGTGCTATAAATGGCTATTTCCACTGATTCACTCATTGAGCACAGAAAAAATAAGTACCCAAGATAATATCTGTGTTTCATGATAAAATCCCTTGAGCATCGTTGGGCGAAGAGGTCTATCTATGAGTCGGCAAATGAGAACCTGCAAGAAGAAACTACTTAATTCAAATGTCAGATCCGTATAAACAATTTGGTGAGGGGGGAGCGGCATCCCTGCAAATGTCATTAAATACAGGAACATATTTACAGGTACTACTCACAACTGTAAAAGTATCACATAACCAATCTCAAGCCCATTTAAAAAAAATTAAAAGAGTGATGCTGATTATATATCAACTTTTTTGGCATTTGTTTATTGCAGTGGTATCAAAAGTTCAGCAACTTTCTCCCAATACATTTTACTTTATTATAGACAAAGCAAGCAGTTACACAATCACTTCCCATTATTTTGCAAAGTTATTATGCAAAGAGAGTGCTTTTTTGATGCAAGAAACACAATCAGAAGTAGAAGAAAGTCGATGGACAACAGCAAGTCAATTGGAAGACAATGGTCAACCAAAAGAAATTAAGATGAGAGAAGTCCAAAAATGCAAGTGTTCAGAAGTCGGGAAGTTGGATGCTCCACAATTTCATTGTGGGAGTTTGATTGAGCAAATCAGGAAGAGCATTCTGAAGCCCAATTTGACAATCTAGGACCAATCAGGAGCTCAACTAATGGTGTAGCAGTGGTAAATAACCAATAGGAATCTCAAACTAACTCAATGACCAACTTAACGAATGGCAGACAAAAGTTGGCAATCAGAAAATGAACTGCTTCACAACGTGTAGTCTAAGACAGCCTCAACTCGGAAAGCTGTCTGAGAGGGACAGGCAATCAAAACCGTGAAGCTGAAAAGATCTTCCTGATTAAGAAGGCAAACCAAGATGCAAAGTCATAAGTAGCCTAAAATCTAAATACAGATGACTAACGAGGACCAAAATGATGATGGATCCCGTCTCTTTCTCGAATTGGATTTACTTATTTTTATCAAAAACAAAAAGTCCAGCTTTTAGTTTTATGTTTTTTCCCTAACATTTGAGATCCTATGCATAGTTTTAAGTCCTCGAGAGTCATCATAATAGGTTTCAAATAGAAAGACAACCAGAAAGAAGCAAAAACTAAAGCATGTAAAGTCATGGAACATCACTCAAACCTAATGTAATAATACAAAAAGGCCCATGTTACTTTAGTTCCTCTGTTTTCTGGGTTTTTCACATTTTTTGTATTTTCTTGAATTTTTACCCGCTTATGTTCGGTTCTATGTTCTCATTCTTCTTGAACTGGGCTATCATATTTCGTGACAACGTTGATTTGACTGAGCCGAAAATTCTGTACAATCATATGAGTTTCTACTGATAGCTCTAAACTCCTGTCTATTTGTCAGTCACTCGTAACAAATATGTTTCCCAATTTCAAGTTTTGTATTTTTGTATAAGCTTTCTACAAAAGAATGATCTCTTGCTTTACTCACAGACATTTGTATGTTGAACTGTTAGATCATTTTTCTTCACCATTGTTTTTCGAAATATTTCATGAAATGAATCCAAAGTCTAGACATTTGTATGTCGAATTGTTTTCTTCTCATTTAGTATTTTTATTGCTCACTACCATCAATCTCTTATTTATTCATCTGTGTGCCCTAAATTTTAGCTTCATAATTGCGCAGTCCTTGCAAAACATCTGAATACTTGAATTTAACTGTATTTGTGATGAGTGATTTGATAGAAAGGTTCTTCCACAGAATATTACTATTTTCCACAGAATATTACTATTTACCATAAATGTAAATTAATTAATTGTGATAAGTGGAAAACTGGAAATATAGAGTACCATTTTATAATTCAAAAATATATGTTATCGGACAGAGCATAAGACAGTCACTGGTACCGGAAAAAAAATCTGTGTTTCTGGATACTGAGATCATCAGCATTAAGTGCATTAGTTTTACCCAGACAACTGAAATTAGAATCTCATGCAAAGCAGGCATGCAAAAATTAAATGCCTCTCATTTAACCATGAAATAGCCCATGGTATCACAACAGTAAAATTCCTTAGCAGGTTACAAAATTACCTCATGATCCTTGGTTTTTCCCTCTCGTTTGAAAAATCCTCCACTGCACAAAGGCAGGTTAACAAAAACTTAATCCTCCATCACAGGCTATCCAAGAATTTCAAAGATTACAAGGAACAAAAAACGTGCATATTTATTTACCTGGTTCGACCAGCAGCCGAAAATTTTTCTTGATAATTTACCGAAAGAGGAAAAAAATCAGAAGGCTCGCTAGGATCCTCAGCCATACAAATGGTTGTGTAGATGATCTACAAAAAGCATTAAGAAAAAGTGTTTCAAACAACATGCAGCTAACACAATAATACATATATCAACCATAGGTTCAGTTCCAACTTCACACTAACGAAGTTCTTTCACTCAGATTAAATCTATCAAACTGAGAGGCACGCATCTGCATTTGAATGGATGTCCTTTAAGATTAATCAACAACATATATCACTTTTCTGGTCCAGAGGAGTTCCAAGAAATAATTCAGTAAAGCTTAATTGGAAAAAACACATATTAAGTTCAAAACATACGGTTTCTCCATCTGTAACAGTAACAGCACCACTAGCTTGTCTCCCTATGTGACCCGTCTCAACAAATATCTGCAGAAAATGCGGAACAGCTTGAGGTAAAAATTCAACAAAAAAATATGTTAAACATCCTAATAACACAGCTAAAAGAATATGCTCGAGGAATAATAATTAAGCAAAACAAAATAGACCACCAATTATATGTGATCCATTTTAAACGTCATAGCTATCATGTTTCATAAACAACCAAATTTATTCTGCCTGAAATCATAATAAGAAAATATTTGAAGCAAAGCATATCAGTAAACATATTCAAGAATCGAAATTTAAAATTGTTAACTATTATTGTTCTTTACGATAGTTGGCCCCAACCCTATTAGCATCCAACTTCCAATGTGAAACTAAGACATAAAAATACCCGGAAAAAAAACAGAAATTAATTCAAAAGCCTAACATGACGATCTCCGACTGGGATTTTAATGGAATAAGGAGCGGAGGGTTGTAGCGGTAACGGAGCCTCCTCAATGCGAGCATTATCTTCTGCGGTTAAAGAAGCTTCAATCCTATATCGATTAAACGATGTACCCCTCCACCTCCTGCCTCCATTTCTTAATTTTCTCGCTCTGGAACTTCGAGATACGTAATCCGGCAGTATAATTGAAGCAAAATGACGATTAACCGAGGAATTAAAGCAATTCAGAGTAGAAAATTGAGAAAATATTTCTGATTTCTTGGAAGTTGACACTTTGGACTGAAATGGTGGGGTGTGGAAGGTCGAAGTGGGGCGTGCTGCCAGCATTTCTTCGTCTTCCCCGCAGTTCCACCGTCACTGTGTGTGAAGTGTGTGTAGCATTTGCAGGCTTATCCACTGAGAAAAAATGGAAGGTGGCGGCGTGGAATCGAATCGTTTGATGGCGGGCTCTTAATGGGCTTTGTCTCCGTAATGGGCTGGCCTTGATCGATTAACCTTTTTGGGCTTGACAGCCCATATCTTACTACTTGAAGAAAGAGGAGATGAATCAGATGATTTTGCATTCAATTTTCTTGCATTTGCTGCTTATTCAATTCATTATAGTTGCTTTTGGATCGAAGAATTTGTTTAGGTTTATTGTATTGATTTGGTTCAAAATTTGAATGAAAGATTTGAGATCACTTGTGTTAACAAGTATATTTTTATATTTCAATTTCAAATGCACTCTTCAACATTGTCATTTCAAATTTATAGATTGAAACTTTTGAAATTCATCCACAAATCCAAATGCATCAATCAAACCGCAATGTTAATGTTAATGTTATGCATGAGTTGATGTTGTATTATTAATAGAAATCATATATAAACATTTTGTAGATATAAATTAGCTTTTTTAAAAAAATATATTTTATGTCAAACAATTTCCGTGTAAAAACTTACTTGATTGACATTTTTTTATGAAATGAAATAATGTAACAATTAAATTGACTTTGGAATGAAATAAAAAGAGGAATGTGGTGGTAGTTTTATTATTTTCCAATTATTGATACCAGAAGAAATGAGAATGAATGGAATAAAATTATTTTCAATAATAAAATCATTTTTTATTTAAAATATAGCCACTCGACAATTGTTTATTATTGTTATTATTTCCGCTCTATTAATTATTATAAAATCATTGTTATTTAGTTTAGGTTTTTAACTAATCTAAATCTAAATGATAATAATATTTTAACATATTATTATTGTGATTTGTGAAATATAGGTTTAGATTAGTTAAACTAAACTAACGATAGAAATTTTTAAAAAAATGTATACTGATGGGGTCATTCTCATTTGAAATGAATGGGATCGGTTATTTCCATGAATAGGATAATACTCATTATATTGAACATTTTTATTTTATTATCATACCAACACATGAGTAAATATACAGAATAAGATGATAATGTCTATTTCAGTTATACCACATTTATTCCTACCAAACATATTAAAAAAACCTTGTGATTTGCCGATGAAGCCTTGACTAATGGCTGAGGCCCCAACTGGTCTCAGGTTGATTTTCGTTGGTTGCGGGTAGTTTTTTTAATTTATTTAGGTAGATTTAAAAGTTTTTTTTGTAATTTCTCTGATCGAGATAAGCACTTTTTGAGCCCACGCTCAAGTATCATCTGTTGTGCGTGCAGTTACTTTATATCTTTATAATCTGAATCAATATTGTATTTGTACTCTTTTTTTAAATTAAAAAAAAACCTTGCAATTTTGTATAAGATTTTTTTTCATTTACTTAAACAAATTATTTGAGTAGAGTACTTTTTTTTGTGTTTCAAAATTTATAATGGTTTTCCTTCACAAAAAAAATTTTATAATGATTTATAAAAATATATATATATATTATATTGTCAGTGATACGACCATTTTCTTGAATGGGTAATGTACTTCTATCATTAATTATATAAATTTAGGCAATGTTTGCAATCAATAAAAAAATTGATTTTATATTTTGGCTTAAAAAAATTACTCTTGTGTGTTCTTTAAATTCAGATTATGTGTTAGCTTATGCTTAACTTAATTGAAATCTAAAAGATAGTCATATGTGATTATGATTCTCCAAAAGTTGGTAGTGTTTGGAAACAAATGTGAAAATTATCTAAAAATCAAAGTTGGGTAGTGTTTGATAAATAAGTTATTAGAGTGATTTTAACAATGACCTTCTTATTAGAATCACTTTTGGAAAATCATAATCACCACATGACTAGCTTTTGGATTTCAATTAAGTTAAGCATAAGCTAACACATAATCTAGGTTTAATAAACACACAAAAATGATTTTTTTTAGCCAAAAGCTAACAATCACTTTTTTTTAGTGATTGCAAACACTCCCTTAGTATAGATGTTATATATTATTTTCCTAATCTTAATAATTATCTTCCAGTCGAAGTACACTGATCACTAAGGAAGTATTTGCAATAGATTGTGATTTTATAGAATTGATTAATTTATAGATTATAAAAAAGTTAAGAAAAATCAAAAGTTGGTAGTGTTTGAAAACAAATTTGAAAATCTAAAAATCAAAGTTTGGTAGTGTTTGATAAATAAGTGATTAGAATGATTTTAACAATGACCTTCTTATTAGAATTACTTTTGTAGAATCATAATCACCACATGACTAGCTTTTGGATTTCAATTAAGTTAAGCATGAGCTAACACATAATTTAGGTTTAAGAAACACACAAAAATGATTTTTTTAAGCCAAAAGCTAACAATCACTTTTTTAGTGATTGCAAACACTCTCTAAATCAATGAAGATGGTCATCTTAATTTTTTTGCTAAAGTCGTCGTCTGACATGTCGTTAATTTCCCGTCCGACCTTGCATAATCGATTGTTGTTAACAAAGTGTTTTGAAGAATGGAGACGGTATATTTGGATGTGAACAACACATTCTGTTAAAGTTATTCAAATTACACTGTTGTGATTCACAGCACACAATCACCTCTTTGTTGACAAGAATCACACTCGATATTCGATCACACATGCAAGAATAATAAACACCATGAGAAGAACACAATCAACACCAAGAGTTTATAGTGGTTCGGATAAATCCTACATCCACTTCTTGACTGCATAGAGATCTATCACTATATCCAAGAACACGGTTTCAGAGTTACAGAGAATTCAAGATACAACACCAATCCCGAAAGCAGAAAGAATACAACATGAACCAATTGATACACCACCCCACTAAGTATGCTGCAATCCTCTTATATATATAAAGTGAATTAGAGCTGCTTCTTTTATCCAGCTGGATCACACCTTATCCATCGGTTATTAGCAGTTACCAGCTAACCGAAGAGTCTTGATCACCTGCAGCAACTCCCTGGACATTCTTGTGCATCCTTGGTAAATGTATATCCGAGCATTGGTAAGCCAATACCTACTCCAACCATCTCCGTTGCCTCATGTTCAACTCCTTCTGAGTGAAGAAGTACTTGAGGCTCTTATGATCAGTGAAAATCTTGCACTTCTCGCCATACAGATAGTGCCTCCAAATTTTCAAAGCGAAGACCACTGCTGCTAACTCCAAATCATGTGTCGGGTAGTTCTGCTCGTGAATCTTCAACTGCCTCGACATATAAGCAATAACCTTACCACACTGCATAAGTACTGCGCCTAAACCTAGCTTAGACGCGTCGATGTATACCACTAACTCCTCGTGTGGTACTGTCATCGCTAAAACCGGTGCGGTAGTGAGTGCTTCCTTCAGCTGATCGAAGCTCCTCTGACAGTCTGAACTCCAAATAAACTTCGCATTCATCTTGGTTAAGGAAGTCAAGGGTACTGCAATAGAGGAAAAACCCTTGATGAACTTCCTATAATATCCTGCCAAACCCAAGAAACTGCGAATCTCCGAAGCATTCCTCGGAATACCCCATTTCTGCACTGCCTCAACCTTCGACTGATCCACTGCGATCCCATCTCTCGAAATAATGTGGCCAAGAAATGCCACCTGCTCAAGCCAAAACTCGCACTTGCTGTACTTGGCAAACAAACGATGGTCCCTCAAAGTCTGCAAGGCTGTCTGTAGATGCTGCTTATGCTCCTCAACGCTCCTAGAGTAGATCAAGATATCATCAATGAAGACTATGATGAACTGATCAAGATACGGCTGAAATACCCGGTTCATGAGATCCATGAAAACCGCTGGAGCATTGGTCATTCCAAATGGCATCACTAAGAACTCGTAATGCCCATAACGTATCCAGAAAGCAGTCTTGGACACGTCTGCATCTCTAACTCGCAGCTGATGATAACCAGATCGCAGATCAATCTTGGAGAACACTGAAGCTCCCTGCAACTGATCAAATAAGTCCTCTATCCTCGGTATTGGGTACTTATTCTTCACCGTGACTCTATTGAGCTCTCGATAATCGATGCACAGTCTCATATTGCCATCCTTCTTCTTCACAAATAACACTGGAGCTCCCCATGGAGAAAAGCTAGGACGAACAAAGCCTTTCTCTAATAACTCCTGAATCTGCTCCTTCAACTCTTTCATCTCGGTAGGATCAAGTTTGTATGGTGCCTTTGAGATAGGCACCGTGTCTGGCAATAAGTCGATACTGAACTCCACCTCTCTCACTGGTGGAATCCCTGCAACATCCTCCGGAAAGACGTCCGAAAAATCACGAACCACCTCTATCTCTGATAATGATCTATTAGCTGGTTCTGAGGCCATGAAAATACTCGCTAGGAAACCTCGGCAACCCCGTTTCAACAGCTTCCTCGCCTGAATAAGAGATATCACCTGAGGAATATCACTGCTCTGAGATGCATGAAAAGTAAACGGGTCGCCTCCCGACGGTTTCACTGACACTGTCCTCCGACAAAAATCAATCGAAGCTCCATTGACTGTCAACCAGTCCATACCCAATATCAAATAAAATCCGCTCAACGGCAAAACCACTACATCTGCGCGAATGGAGTGCCCATGTAGCTCCAACTCCAGCTCTCGAATGACACTAGAGGTAGAAATAATCTGTCCTGACGGCATAGTGACATCATAACCACTGTCGGCAATCTCAGGTGTGATGTCTATCCATCTGATAAACTCTAGGGAGATAAACGAATATGTAGCCCCTGAATCTAGCAACGCAAACGTGGAGTTGCCTCCAACTAGAATTCTCCCTGCACGCAGAAGAATCCCAACAACTTCATACCACTACTAAACTTTTCCCCCAAAGATGAGTCACTAATAACCCTTAATTCTAATCACAAGTAAAACATGCTTCCTATTCTAACATGCAGATAGAAAAATCCCAAATAACAAATTATTCCACAAAGAAAAATCAAAATCCTTAACCAAATGAAGAAATTATAAAATACTAGGGGTAAGATATACCGGTGATCAAGGAGGTATCTGGGTCTGCCTCCTCAGCCTGCATCACAAACACTCTCCCTGTAGTATTCTTCTTCCTCGGGCAATTGGCCATCTGGTGTCCTGGCTCTTTACAATGAAAACATATGCCCGCTCCTAGAAGACATGGTCTTGGATGCATCTTCTGGCACTTCGGGCAAGTAGGATATCCTCCAGCATTAAGGGCCCCGCCCCTAGGCTGCTGTCTCTGCTGCTGTGGCTTCTGCTGGTTCGGGCCCTTAGACGGCCCAGTATACTGCTTCTTCGCAGGAGGCTGCGAAGATGGTCGCTGATATCCAGACTGAAATTGCCTCTTACCCTGCTTCTCCCTGTGGATCTCTCTCCTACCATCCTTCGAACGCAAGGCCCTACTGACTGCAGTCTCATAAGTGGGGACGTCTACCATACGAACATCATGCTTGATCTCTGCCCTGAGCCCCTCAATAAACTGTCTCATCTTCTCAGGTGCACTGTCAGCAATCAGCGGCACAAGGTGACAGCCCCTCTCGAACTGTCGGATGTACTCCACAACTGTCTTGTCTCCCTGTCGGAGACTCATGAAATCTCGAATCATGCTACTGCGCACGTCTTCAGTGAAATACTTGGAGAAAAACATCCTCCGGAAGTCTGTCCATCGCAAAGTACTCAGATTCACTCCCCGTGATGCACTCTCCCACCATAAGTCTGCATCACCTTTCAGCATGTACACTGCGCACCTCACCTTGTCCGCATCAGTCAACCCCATGTAAGCAAATATGCTCTCCAAAGAACGGATCCACCCCTCAGCAATGAGTGGATCTGTGGCACCTGCGAACTCCTTAGGTCCCTTCTTCTGGAACCTCTCCGCCACATCCTCATCATGGGACAATCTTGGACGTGCCGCTTGCTGCTCCAACAGAGCAGTAATCCCGGCCATCATGTTTGCATTGACCTGCTCCAATGCTGATAGAGAGTTTTGTGGAGGTGGGGATCCTCCACGCCTGTTCACTGGTCTCGAAGGCATTCTGCACCACCACATATTTCTTTACGTAAATTGACATGCATAACTAAGTACTTAAAAATTTTCTGCTAACATAAATGCTTAAGTCTTAAACATGATACTACTAAATCATACTAAAAGGAATTAAAACTTACAGACCAGTAACGTGGATTTCTGAGCTCGCACAGCAGTGATGACTCCTTCAAGAACGCGGCTCTGATACCAATTGAAACGACCCACTGTATCAAGACGTGTCTTTTCAGCGTGCTTATGTCCTCACTCACACGCACCCTGAGAAACTTTCCAGGGGGTCACCCATCCTATAATTGCCCCAAGTCAAGCACGCTTAACTTTGGAGTTCTTATTTGATGAGCTCACGAAAAGAAGATACATCTTCTTGATATGAATAGTACATATGAAATCTTTAAGCCCTCCTCAACCATGTAGTTCCATACCTACACAGTCTCAGAATCCCTCTCATTCCGGCACGGGATCGGTTCATTCATGTCTTCCTCTGCCTAGAAGCCTACAAGGAGCCGCTCATTGTCCGTGCAACCTCTTGGCACCGGCGATCACTCCGTGCCTCTTCAACCCCGGGCGTCACACTGAGTATGTCCATTCCCAGAACTCTTTTAGCAGGGCCAAGATCCTTCATGTCAAATTCTCTTTGCAACAGACCCTTAAGCTCCATGATTTTATCCCTTTCTTTACAAGCAATAAGCATGTCATCTACATATAATAACAAGTAGATCATGCAATTTTCTGATATTCTTTTGAAGTAAACACATGTGTCAAAGCTGCTCTTGTTGAATTCCTTCTCTAACATGAAGCTGTCAAATCTTTTATACCACTGTCTCGGAGATTGCTTGAGACCATAAAGAGATTTCTTCAGTTGTCATACCATGTGTTCTTTCCCAGCAATGACAAATCCTTTCGGTTGTTTCATGAATATTGTTTCCTCAAGATGGCCATGTAAAAAGGCTGTTTTTACATCCATTTGCTCAAGTTCTAAGTCTTGATTAGTTGTTATGGACAACAATATTCTTATGGAGGTATGTTTCACAACTGAGGAGAATATTTCATTAAAATCCACTTCTTCCTTTTGTGTAAACCCCTTTGCTACCAACCTTATCTTGTACCTTGCTTTTTCTACTCCTGGAATACCTTCCTTTTTCTTGTAAATCCACTTGCACCCCACTGTCCTTTTACCTTTAGGAAGCTCCACCAGATCCCATGTTTCATTCTTATACAATGAATCCAACTCATCATGCATAGCAGATTGCCAATAATCCCTTTCCTTACAGGATTTTGCTTCTTTATAGGACTGTGGTTCTTCATCATTTAACATTTCTGCTGAACTTAAAGCATAGAAAATTAAATCTGCATAACCAAACCTGTTTGGTGGTTTTATTTCCCTTCTAGCCCTGTCTCGAGCCAATTTATAACTTTCCAAGTTATCTGATGTGTCAGTGGTTTGCTCACTAGGCTCCACCTCAACTTGAACTTCATCACTCTGTTCAGCTTTAGTTTCATTTACATCTGAAGTCTCCATAGTTTGTAAGATACTGTCCTCATTGAATGTAACATCCCTGCTGATAATGCATTTTCCAGCACCATTCTCTTGGATCCAAATCCTGTAACCTTTGGTTCCTTCAGGATAACCTAAGAAGATTCCCTTCTTAGCTCTTGGTTCCAACTTTCCACTCGAAACATGCATGTATGGAGTGCATCCAAATATCCTTAGGTGTTCATATCTAGCCAATTCTCCTGACCATGCTTCCATAGGAGTTCTAAAGTTGAGTGTTGTTGATGGAGATCTATTAACTAGATAGCATGCAGTGTTTACAGCTTCTCCCCAGAAAGATGCAGGAAGTTTAGCACATGATAGCATGCATATTACTCTCTCCAGTAAGGTTCGATTCATTCGCTCTACAAGACCATTCTGTTGAGGAGTATGCCTCACCATGAGTTGCCTAGCAATCCCATTCTTCTTGCACAGATCAGTAAACTTATGATCCAAGAATTCCAGTCCATTATCAGTTCTAAGACGCTTGATTCTCCTGCTGGTTTGATTCTCAACCAAGGATTTCCATTCTATGAATTTACTTAGGGCCTCATTCTTGTGTTTCATCAAGTATAGCCACACCCTTCAAGAGTAATCGTCTATGAATATTATGAAATATCTAGATCCACCATGTGTGGCAGTTCTTGATAGCCCCCAAACATCTGAATGGATATAATCAAGTGTGCCCTTAGTTCTATGGATTGCTTTATTAAACTTGAGTCTTGTTTGTTTTCCCAGTACACAGTGCTCGCAAAACTCAAGTTTACTGATTTGATCATTTCCAAAAATTCCTTGCTTACATAGCTCACTCAATCCTCTTTCACTTATATGTCCTAGCCTTAATTGCCAGAGTCTAGTTATGTCATCAGTAGGTGAAACTGAGAGAGCATTAGAATTTTGGTGAGTTGTTCCTTGCAAAGTGTATAATCCATTATGCCTTAATAATTTCATGAACACCAAAGCCCCTTTCAATATGGTGAGCAGTCCATCTTTGGCTTTGAAAGTGTATCCTTGTTGATCAAGCATCTCTAAAGAGATTAAATTTCTCTTTAATCCTGGAACAAACCTTACATTAGTAAGGACTTTCACTGTACCATCTACAAGTTTCACTGTACCTCACAAAACCAGTGTTTATTTGGGCTCATATGTAAAGAACATCCTGAATCTAAAATCCATTCTTTCTCAGATTTCTCTGTTGTAACTTAAAGAACATTTGCACTTTCATAGCCATCTGTTGCAATTGCAACATCTCCAGATTCTACTTATTTGTCCTTGTTCTTTCTTTTGAGTTCTGGACATTCCCTCTTGAAGTGTCCCTCTTTGTGACAAAGAAAACACTTCCTTTTGGTTCTTGACTTAGACCTGAACCGAGGCCTATCCTTGTTCTTGTAATCTCTCTTTTCAGTGCGACCCCTTACAAATAGGCCCTCTGTTGAATTTCCATTCACCAACTCTGATTTCTTATTGAGTTCTTTCAACATTAGCGCAGCATGTACCTCTTCAAGTGTTAGAGCCTCTCTTCCATATATCATTGTATCCCTTAATTGTTCATAAGAGTCTGGAAGAGATCGTAACAAGAGAAGTGCCTGATCTTTATCCTCGATTTTGATATCAATGTTCTCCAGATCTAAGATGATCTTGTTAAAGTCTTCTACATGATCTTCGATTTCCTTTCCGATTGGCATCTTGAAGGTATATAGTTTCTGTTTCAAGAATAGACGATTTGCCAAGGACTTTGTCATGTACAAACTCTCCAGCTTGATCCAAATCGCAGTAGCACTTGTCTCCTTCAAAACTTCCCTCAGAACTCTATCTCCAATACTCAAGATAAGTGCACTGTGGGCTTTTGCCAAAATGGTTTTTTTCTCTGGTTCTTTCAGAGAATCTGCCATCCTTTCTTCCCCAAGAAGTGCCTCATCCGTGCCTTGTTGAACCAGTAGGGCTCTCATTTTCAAGCGCCACAATCCGAAATCGTTTTTCCCGGTGAATTTCTCTATATCAAACTTTGTTGAACCCATTGATGATCGTAACCAATTCTCTGATGCCAGTTTGTTGTGATTCACAGCACACAATCACCTATTTGTTGACAAGAATCACACTCGATATTCGATCACACATGCAAGAATAATAAACACCATGAGAAGAACACAATCAACACCAAGAGTTTATAGTGGTTCGGATAAATCCTACATCCACTTCTTGACCTTCATAGAGATCTATCACTATATCCAAGAACACGGTTTCAGAGTTACAGAGAATTCAAGATACAACACCAATCCCGAAAGCAGAAAGAATACAACATGAACCAATTGATACACCACCCCACTAAGTATGCTGCAATCCTCTTATATATATAAAGTGAATTAGATCTGCTTCTTTTATCCAGCTGGATCACACCTTATCCATCGTTATTAGCAGTTACCAGCTAACCGAAGAGTCTTGATCACCTGCAGCAACTCCCTGGACATTCTTGTGCATCCTTGGTAAATGTATATCCGAGCATTGGTGAGCCAATACCTACATATACATATTCGAATTTTTTTTTATTTCAATGGATCGGAAGATCCGACATCTGATGTTATTCATCTAGTGCATCGGGTGTTTTCACAAGTCGCTGTTTCGGATAGCTAACCAAGTAGCTCATAAACTTGCTCACTACGGTTTTCATGTTGGCAATTTAATGTTTTTTGATGCACTTGTAAGTTGTTTAAACAATGACTTGTAGATGTGTTATAGAATGCTATTTTCCTTTCAAAAAACTATAAACAAAAAATGAATGAACCATTCATCCACTAATCCAAATTCAAAGCCACATCGGTAATATCTGAGTTATTCTTATACATGAGTTATTCTTATACATGCCAAATCTAATTTGCAAATCCGGCAACGATTATTACACTCGAAAAGGTGTTAAATATGCTCTATTTCGATGGAAAATATTGTTCGTAAATGCCTTTTATTAAAAATAAAAATTTAATAATAATTGTCTATATCGTGCTATGATATTTCTGCTGTTTTATAACCATGACATCATTAACAAAATTAATGTCAATATTAATTTGTTTGGTGGATTTTGCTATCTGTGATGATCATAGAAAAAAAAGAAAGATATATATAATATTAGAAAAAAAGCAATTAAAAATATCAGATGTAATTTAATTAATATTTGCATATTTAATTTCTATAAATTTGAATTGAATATTTAGGGTCCGTTTGAAGTGTATGATAAGATAAATAATATAGAGATAATAAGTAATATATTGTAATAAAAAATAAATAAAAAAATATAGTGAATATAATATTTTATTGATAGATTATGGTTTGTTTGATTTGATTGATTATATTTTATATAAAAATAATAAATTACAATTTTATCCTTTTAATAATTAATAATAATATAAATAATATTATTTAAATATTAATATAGTAATTTAAATTTAATGATTTGATTGATTTAAGATAAATAATTAATGATTTGATTGATGTGATATAAATAATTGAAAGATAGATAAATAATATAACCAAAAAAACGTGAAATTATATAAGATTATTAATACATAGATTATTAATATTGCACTTCAAACATGCCCTTAAAGGATTTTAGTTTTAGTATTGTATTTGACAGTTATACACTTATACATAATTAGATCTATGAACAAATTTACTGACTATATTTATAATTTATCCATATTTTTAATTTAAATGATATTAGATGAATTTTACAAAATATATTTTTCCGGAGAAAAATGAAACAATTAAAATAAATAAGTTAATTTTTAAAACATTACATTTTCCTTCAATTTTAAGAAAAGCTGTAATATTCTCCATTAAAGAGAGATTAAAATGAAAATAGAGTACATGTTATCTCAAATTTACCATACCGACACCTAAGATTGATTTAAAGTCAACATGTGACGTGAGGGTGTGCAGGGGTTAAATACTGCATAACGAAGGCAACTGACAAGGGACGCTGCTTATGTGGCACGTACTTTTTGTTTTTGTTTTTGTTTTTTTGTTTTTTATTATTTATATAGTTTGCAAATAATATTATATGAGTGAATTGTGAATAAATCTTTAAACTCAAACCTAACTTTTTTTATAAATTTCTACAATAAAAATTCTTTCTTAAAACTCCCTATGACCACCAAACTTGATCAAATCCAATTTTTAATTCTTGTACCCAATTTATGCATTTATGTACTTCATTTATGCAATGATTGTGCTCAATTATGGTACTTGAATTATTTTCAAAAATGGTATCAGAGCTTTAGGTTAATTATTCAGACTGTATATTATTCGTTAATTCATACTTTTCTTTGTTGAGGAGAAGATTTTTATAAAAGATGACTTCAAACGAAGGTTTGAATCAAGAGGATTTTATTCATATAAAATCCTATAAACAAGTTAATCTATTCACAATATATTACTTACAACATGTTGTGATTAATGCTCTCAATTTTGAAGGGATAAAGAAAGATGATTTCTAACTCTCAATTTTTAGAGATTACCCCAGATTCTTCTAAACTCTCTGAAGATCTTAGAGAAATTCAAAAGACGATACAATATTACAGCAAGCAGCTGTATGAAATACCTCGGAAAATTGAAGAAATCCTTAAGAAACAAGAAGAAATTCTTGGAACTCTAAAGGATCTTCAAAATAAAATCATAAATCTAGAACACACTTCTGGTTCTAGAAAAGGAAATACAAGAGGAATGTTATCAGTCTCGTTTGGTACCGAACCTTTGTTACATCAGAAAGATAAAACTAAAGTGGTTCAAAAACCTTTAACTGGTGATTAAATTATGATTAATCTTATAAAAGCAGTATCAGAGAAAAACACTATCTGATGACTACTTTAGAAAGATTAAATCTCGAGGATCTACAAGATCTTGCGGATTTTTTTGCGAATCTCAAAGTAGTAGATCTAAAAATGAATTCCCCTGAGGGTGGACAACCCATAGGGAATCCCCCAAGATATTTGGTTAAAACAGAAGAACCACATAGTGAGTTCCATGTTGGAGAAAATTCACATCCAGCAGGAACCAGATCAAGAAGGAGTAAGATACCACTACATCAAACTCCTTATGAAAAAACTGTTTTAGACCCGATACATCCTTATGGGGTTATGTTAAACCTTGATGTTCTGTACTTCAAAAACAGAGAAGATCTCATAGATGACTGGACATCAGCTATGAGAATAGCAGCAGGAACATTAGATCTCAATAAAGAATGATTTATTAAACTTCTAGAAATGAGTCTAATGGGATCTGTCAAGATCGCTTGGGAGATGACTATGCCAGAAACTAAGGAATCAATCTTAGCAGTATAATCCCTCAGCGAGATTGGAGGAAGAATGACCACCCTATTTAAAGCACAATTCATAGGGGTAGACTATTAAAATAATCAAGATACAGAGAAAAAGAGAAGATATACTCAAGCTTTGTATAGCCTCGAGTTACATGATATCTGTTTAGTTGATGAATACATTATGTTATTCACTAAATACAGATGGAATTCAGGAGTCGAGAAAAATGTAGCTATTCAGCTATTTTTCGCAAAAATGCCAAGTCCCTGGAGAGAAATGCTGATTAAAGAATACGTTCCAGGTAATCTTGATACATTGGCAAGACGCGCCTCCTTTTTGAAAGAAAAATTGGCAGAATGGTGCCATATGGCAGCATAACAGAAGAACTACAAGAAAATAAGGGGTATAGATAAACGTACACCTTTATGTTATAAAGAAAATGATCTTCCAATGATCATTGGAAACAGATCACATGGATTTAAAAGGAAGAAATTCAAAAATAATCCTTATAATGAAAGAATGAAAAGTTCTTGGAAACCAAGAACATTTTGGTCCAAACAAAAGGCCAGATCCTATAGATCGGGTAGAAGAAGTGTACCTACAAGAACATCCCCAGCAACAGGCTCATCACAAAGCAGAGGAAGAACACCATCAAGAAGAACTTTCAGAAGAACTCATACAAGAGCAAGTGAAAGTTTCAAAGAGAGTTTAAAAGATTTCATATGTACTACTCATATCAAGAAGGTGCATCTTCTTTTCGGAAGCTCATCACATAAGAACTCCAAAGTTAAGCGTGCTTGACTTGGAGAAATTATAGGATGGGTGACCCCCTGGGAAGTTTCTCAGGGTGCGTGTGAGTGAGGACATAAGCACGCTGAAAAGACCCATCTTGATACAGTGGATCGTTACAGCAACTACTGGACATGTGAAGCAAGAGGACATATATCTACAAATTTTCCAGAAAACGAGAAAAATGAGTTAAACTCTTTGAAGCAACACCAGATATGGATGATGCGGAGGATATCCCCTCAGATGAAAGAATATACGAAGAAGAGATATTGTTTAGTCAAGAAGTTTCTGAGGATGAATCAGAATCAGAGTAAAGAGGAAGTGTTTCGGCATGAAACACATGAAAGTTTGGCTGGGTTCTTTAGTCAAACAACTATATCTCATAATATGGTTCAAAGGATTATGAAAGAAAATCCAACGTTACAGAAGTACCAAGGATTTTCGGCAGGATAAGTAGAAAGAGTCTTAAGCAACATAGGGCTTAGACAAAGAAGACATCATTTGATTTACAAAGTATCCAGAAGGAAAATGACAATCCCTATGGAGTTAACAAGTAATCAAATAGAGATGTAATTAATTCCTTTTGAAGAAATAAGAGAGGAACTGCAAAAGCTGAAAAGTGAGGTAGCAAGGACGATGTCTTGGATTCATATTGGAGCAATCCAAATAATGATTAAGGCAACTTTTAAGGAAGGAATAGATTCACCCATAGATATCGTAGTATGTGATAAAAGAATAGGGAATATTCAAGATGTTGTACTGGGTACTATCTCAGGAAATCTTTGTGCAGGAAAAATTGTAGGAGTTATTTATCCAAGAATAACCTACAATTTTGCTGACAGGGACTTTAGTCGAGCCTTGACGTTGCATCAAAAATTCAAGGAAAAAAGACTAATGAAGGAAGGTAATAGACCATATTCTATTACATATCAAATTTCATATGCTCTTTCTAATACTCATCATTATGAATTATTTATTAGAAATGAGTTCATTGAAATTTCAGAGATCTTCGGGAAAGTTGCTCAAGCAATATACCCGGAAAAAATAGAGTTTCCTTTAATTCAGGAAACAGACATCCAAATTCAAGACATACCAGTTCTATATAGAGACCTTAAAATAGAACCTCGAAGGTTATCTTTCCAAGAAAACCGAATGACAAGTAGGAGATGAGACAAATCTCCTATTCAAAAATTCCACCAGAAAAAAAGAGTTTTCTATAGGAAAAATAAGTTTTTTGGCCCATTAACTTGTTCATATTTTGGTTTTGGTCCATTAACTTTTTGGATGTGGTTTTTGGTACACTAACTTTGCATTTTCAGTGTTTTTTGGTCCAACTGCATACGTGTCAATTTTTTATTGGTCCAAAACGATTACGTGGACCAATCAGAAGCTGACACGTATGCAGTTGGACCAAAAAACACTGAAAATGCAAAGTTAGTGTACCAAAACCCACATCCAAAAAGTTAATGGACCAAAACCCAAAAGAGGTAAAGTTACTGGACTAAAAAACTTATTTTCCCTTTTCTATAATAGGAAAACTTAGATCTCCAGAAGGATGGAAAAAAGTGAAAATAGTATTCGAAATTACAAGTCATCGGAACCAGTTCCCTTGTAACTCGATTTACTATTTGGAACAATAGGAAAAAGGAACTTACCAAGGAGTGATAAATATTGGAGAATTGGAAGTTCAAATCTGGGTAATTCCAGGAAAAGAAGTGGATCAGCTCATTCTTGGTCTAGAGTTCCTGGAGGATCATAAACCATGGAAACGCCTTGAAAAGGGAATAGAGTTCATGGCAAAAGAAAAGACTTGAAGGATTCAATAAGAATTCTACGAGATGAAAAACCAAGAGTGTAACATCTACTACTAATAAATGCGGAAAAACTTTATTTTTTTTAAAAAAAAAATATACTATACATATATGCCCATACATATATGTATAAACATTAAAAATAATATTAACAAATAAATTCTTTTAATGATAACTTAAATAAATAAAAATCTTGAAACACGCAATATTAATAAAAATCCGTAACCCAAAAATTCAAACTCATGCATGCGAAAATAAATATAAATAAAACTTTGAAATATGTTTTAAAAACCCTAATAAAGTATCTCAATATAATAATAACTCTTCCATGCGACGGTCACGGGGCCACTGCCATGCTTGCTCATACATCCTCGCCACCGGTAGGAGCTACAAATGAATTATCGTACTCACCTGCACCATATAAGCATAGTGAGCCTAGAGGCTCAACATGTCTAAACCTTTGTAACAATGGTTAAAATAATGCATCACATAATCATACTAATACATATAATCATGATGAATATGCATGCATGCTCGTAAAATAATGCACCATGAATTCTTGCTAGCCATAATTATGATCATCATACATACATCATAACTAATCATACATAGCATAAATTGAGCATGTCATAATCATAAAAACTGTATAGGTCATATCCATGAGTGTGGCTCGTAATCATGAGCGACTGATCAGTCTAAGAACCATCGTACGTGGTGGTGGATAAATCCACCTCTATGCTGGTAGTAAACTACCTCTGTTCCAGTGATAAAACCACTTCTATGCCGGTAGTAGAACTACCTCTGTGCCGGTGGTAAACCACCTCTGTGCTGCCACATCACTTCAATTTCCATAAAAATATTTTTCATGCTCAATTCTTAATCATAAACACATCATAAAATATTTCATGTATGCATGCACTTAAAATATGTCCGTAATATATATTTAATTAATTTTAATAATAAATATACTTATACTTAAAATAAACTTCATGCATAAAAAAAGAATTAAATATATATTCCGGACTTAGTTAATTTTTACGGGTTGGTCAGACTGCTGGCCCCTTAGACTTAAACCCATAATTCTAAGACTGGCCCAATAATTCAACTTAAGCCCATTAACTTACATTTAAGCCCAAATAATTTATTCAAGCCCAATATGACATATCTGGCTCAATAACAAAACTCAAGCCCATTAATTACTTAGTCTGGCCCAATGACCAAAAAACCTAAAGACTGGCCCAATAATTTCCATGGATCCCAAGGCCCATAAAAATTAATATACTCACTTAAATAATTATTAAAGCCCAATAACTTAATTCACATGTGACCCAATTAATTCATTGAACTAGCCTTGACCCATTTACAACCCAACTTAATAATTAACTTAAAAATAAAAAATACTCGAGCCCAACTAATATAACCCAGACCCGAATCCGACTAACATGACCCATGACCCAACGGACCTGACCCGTACCCAAAACACCAAGCCCGGCCCGCCTAAAGCCTAGACACAACCTTAGCCTTTCTTTCCTTAATCCTAACTCACGGCAGCCCTGAGCGACTTTGGAAAAACTGACCGTGCCGCCTACTCCGGCAACCTTTGGCCGTGAAACCACTGCCCATACTTAGCCAACATCCAGATGGTTCTAACCCAACAAATTTTACCTCAAACGGAGCTCTGTAGAAGGAGAACGAACCAAAACAATCTACCCCTAGTTTCTGCTCACGCGCAGAACGCGACCAGAAACTTCAGGCCGTTCGGCCGCCCATCTCCTGCAACCACTGGCCGGATAAACACCTGTAATATCTTCCCCAAGGTCTTGGGGTTCTAACCCCACTGGAATCAACCTAAAACATGCCCTGTGGACCGAGAACGAGCCAATCTCCCAACGCTGCGCAATCTGCGCGATCTGCTGCACCCAACTTCTTTGGCTTCGGTTCCAGCCCTTCTTGGCACAAACCCCCTGCCTTACTCGATCCTACAGAACCTAAGACACGATCCTAACCAAAGCCAACAGCCTGGACCCGAGCCACATGAGAAAAACGTGATCAAACCTTGAAGAAAACAAGAAAACTCATGCACGTGAAGGAGTTTATGAGATTTTTCAGAAGAAGTTTAGTAAATATCATATAAAATCCATATAGTCTGATGAAAAATGTGAGAAGTAGCTTATATGGTGGTAAAGGAAAGGAATTAAACATGCCTTGCTAATTATAACGAAGATTTATGCGTATACGGGGCTCCGGGACGACGAACGGGCCAACAACTTGAATAATCCTTGAAGAACTCGGCTAAGGAGGCTGCTATCTGCTGAAAAACATGAGGGAGGAGGTGGAGGAGATGGGGTTGGCGGCTGATGGGGTTTGAGCGTAGGGTAGGGAGATATTTTGGGTATAATGTTGGGTAGATTAGGATAAGAACTAATATAATTTATTTAGAAAGATAATATACCATAAACTTAAAATTTTAAACTCTTAAAATACCTACCAATCTGATAAATAGACCAAAATTCCAAAATAAATAAATAGCCTATTTTTAAAAATTAATAAAAGTCATTAAAATGACTTATTTTGGCTAAAAATCAACCCTTAAATAAATATATAATTAAATACTAAAATTTTCTTGATAAAATACCATAAAATATTATTTTTTTAAGGCTCATAAAATCTCATAAAATATTTTTGGCTCAAAAGTTGATATCTCATCCGTCCACGGTCCCATCTACGCGATCAAATCAATAAAATTCTGAAAAATTTAGAAATTCTAAAATCTCGGGTTAAATGCTAAAATAAATTTAAATCATGCATATAATTCACATAATAACACATAAATGTCATTTAATCCAAATATAAATTTTTAAATAATTATTTTCCCTAATTATGCAATGCGAATTTACGTATTAAAATTTTCGGGTGTTACAATTCTCCCCCCCTTAAATTGAATTTCGTCCTCGAAATTCGACTGATCAAATTCTAATAACGAAGTCCCTCAAAATTCTAGTTTACTAACTCCACGATTACTTATCTAGTTCTCAAGTTTCAGTATCCCAAAGTCACGTAATCGCAATGCATAACTAAGTATTTTAAAACTCTGCTAACATAAAGTCTTAAGTCATAACATATGCTCCTGATAAATCATAATAAAACATTTAAAACTTACAGACCGGTAGTGGGATTTCTGAGCTTCACGTGGCAGATGGACACCCTCCAAGGACCGTGCTCTGATACCATTTGTAACATCTACTACTAATAAATGCGGAAAAACTTTATTTTTTTTAAAAAAAAATATACTATGCATATATGCCCATACATATATGTATAAACATTAAAAATAATATTAACAAATAAATTCTTTTAATGATAACTTAAATAAATAAAAATCTTGAAACACGCAATATTAATAAAAATCCGTAACCCAAAAATTCAAACTCATGCATGTGAAAATAAACATAAATAAAACTTTGAAATATGTTTTAAAAACCCTAATAAAGTATCTCAATATAATAATAACTCTTCCATGCGACGGTCACGGGGCCACTGCCATGCTTGCTCATGCATTCTCGCCACCGGTAGAAGCTACAAATGAATTATCGTACTCACCTGCACCATATAAGCATAGTGAGCCTAGAGGCTCAACATGTCTAAACCTTTGTAACAATGGTTAAAATAATGCATCACATAATCATACTAATACATATAATCATCATGAATATGCATGCATGCTCGTAAAATAATGCAACATGAATTCTTGCTAGCCATAATTATGATCATCATACATATATCATAACTAATCATACAAAGCATAAATTGAGCATGTCATAATCATAAAAACTGTGTAGGTCATATCCATGAGTGTGGCTCGTAATCATGAGCGACTGATCAGTCTAAGAACCATTGTACGTGGCGGTGGATAAATCCACCTCTATGCTGGTAGTAAACTACCTCTGTTCCAGTGATAAAACCACTTCTATGCCGGTAGTAGAACTACCTCTGTGCCGGTGGTAAACAATCTCTGTGCTGCCACATCACTTCAATTTCCATAAAAATATTTTTCATGCTCAATTCTTAATCATAAACACATCATAAAATATTTTATGTATGCATGCACTTAAAATATGTCCGTAATATATATTTAATTAATTTTAATAATAAATATACTTATACTTCAAATAAACTTCATGCATAAAAAAAGAATTAAATATATATTCCGGACTTAGTTAATTTTTACGGGTTGGTCAGACTGCTGGCCCCTTAGACTTAAACTCATAAATTCTAAGACTGGCCCAATAATTCAACTTAAGCCCATTAACTTACATTTAAGCCCAAATAATTTATTCAAGCCCAATATGACATACCTGGCTCAATAACAAAACTCAAGCCCATTAATTACTTAGTCTGGCCCAATGACCAAAAAACCTAAAGACTGGCCCAATAATTTTCATGGGCCCCAAGGCCCATAAAAATTAATAGATTCACTTAAATAATTACTAAAGCCCAATAACTTAATTCACATGTGGCCCAATTAATTAATTGAACTAGTCTTGGCCCATTTACAGTCCAACTTAATAATTAACTTAAAAATAAAAAATACTCGAGCCCAACTAATATAACCCAGACCCGGACCCGACTAACATGACCCGTGACCCAACGGACCCAACCCGTACCCAAAACACCAAGCCCGGCCCGCCTAAAGCCTAGACACAACCTTAGCCTTTCTTTCCTTAATCCTAACTCAAGGTAGCCCTGAGCGACTTTGGAAAAACTGACCGTGCCGCCTACTCCGGTGACCTTTGGCTATGAAACCACTGCCCATACTTAGCCAACATCCAGACGGTTCTAACCCAACAAATTTTACCTCAAACGGAGCTCTGTAGAAGGAGAACGAACCAAAAGAAATCTACCCCTAGTTTCTGCTCACGCGCAGAACGCGACCAGAAACTAGGGGTAGATTTCTTTTGGTTCGTTCACGCGCAGAACGCGACCAGAAACTTCAGGCCGTTCGGCCGCCCATCTCCTGCAACCACCGGCCGGAGAACCACCTGTAATATCTTTTCCAAGGTCTTGGGGTTCTAACCCCACTGGAATCAACCTAAAACACGCCTTTGGACCGAGAACGAGCCAATCTCCCAACGCTGCGCAATCTGCGCGATCTGCTGCACCCAACTTCTTTGGCTTCGGTTCCAGCCCTTCTTGGCACAAACCCCCTGCCTCACTCGATCCTACAAAACCTAGGACACGATCCTAACCACAGCCAACAGCCTGGACCCGAGCCATTTGAGAAAAACGTGATCAAACCTTGAAGAAAATAAGAAAACTCATGTACGTGAAGGAGTCTATGAGATTTTTCAGAAGAAGTTCAGTAAATATCATGTCAAATCCATATAGTCTGATGAAAAATGTGAGTAGTAGCTTATATGGTGGTAAAGAAAAGGAATTAAACATGTCTTGTTAATTATAACGAAGATTTATGCGTATACGGGTCTCCGGGACGACGAACGGGCCAACAACTTGAATAATCCTTGAAGAACTCAGCTAAGGAGGCTGCTATCTGCTGAAAAACGTGAGGGAGGAGGTGGAGCTGATGGGGTCTGATCGTAGGGTAGGGAGAGATTTTGGGTGTAATGTTGGGTAGATTAGGATAATAACTAATATAATTTATTTAGAAAGATAATATACCATAAACTTAAAATTTTAAACTCTTAAAATACCTACCAATCTTATAAATAGACCAAAATCCCGAAATAAATAAATAGCCTATTTTTAAAAATTAATAAAAGTCATTAAAATGACTTATTTTGGCTAAAAATCAACCCTTAAATAAATATATAATTAAATACTAAAATTTTCTTGACAAAATACCATAAAATATTATTTTTTTAAGGCTCATAAAATCTCATAAAATATTTTTGGCTCAAAAGTTGATATCTCATCCGTCCACGGTCCCGTCTACGCGATCAAATCAATAAAATTCTGAAAAATTTAGAAATTCTAAAATCACGGGTTAAATGCTAAAATAAATTTAAATCATGCATATAATTCACATAATAACACATAAATGTTATTTAACCCAAATATAAATTTTTAAATAATTGTTTTCCCTAATTATGCAATGCGAATTTACGTATTAAAATTTTCGGGTGTTACAAAGAGAATCGGATAAGGGACAATCCCTTAATCAAATTCGAGAACTCTGTTCACAAATAGAGAAAGAAGCAACTTTTGAGATTAGTAAATCATGAGCATGATTTACTAGAACGCATTGAAGAAGTAGAAAAGAGTTACAATACTCTACCTACTGAGGCCTTAGAAGTATTAAGGCTAAATAGTCTTAATCGGATTACTGAGTTACAATGCAGTTTACTAAAAATGGCAGAACCATTTAGTAATCCCTTTAAGTAAAATAACAACAAGTCCTTTCTCCATCTACATTCCAATTGGGATGTTATACGAACAATATAAGGCTGAATACTTTGCAGCTTATATTGATTCGGGAGCAGGAATTTGTACAGCAAAAAGAGAAGTCTTTCCTGAAGAATGTGAAGAGGACTTGCCAAAAATTGCTGGACGAGATTTCTCTCGAAGAATTTTAATTCTTTGCAAAGGAATAAAACAAGCAGAAATCCTTGTGGGAGGAGCAGGTCAAACACCTTGGTACAAGGTAAAGACACCACCAATCTATTTCCATGATACAGAAGCTGATATCCTATTAGGAAATAACTTTTTACAAATGTTTAAGAAGTACACACAAGACAATGAGTCAAGAAGACTTATGTTCACTACAATTTGTGATCATAACATTATCGTTCAAAGACTCAATGTTGTTTTTTATCGACAATTGCCGATAATATTTCGCAGCCAGCGTGGTGATAAAGGACAATTTTTTCACCCAAAAATGAAAGATCCAAGAAGGTTTGGAGAAATCATGTTGAAAATAACAACAGAACAAGAACTCCAAACAGAGGATATGGAGCTTCTCAAGGTAACTCTAAATCACAGAGATATAGAGTTAGAAAACAAGGCATCCCTTGAAGATGTCAAAAAGAGGCTCAAAGAAAGTTATAATGAGCATCCTTTGGCATGGTAGGATAGAAATCAACTCAAAGCCACCTTACTCTAAAGGAAGACAAAGAGTATGAATTCGTCAGATATAAGCCTATCCCGATGAACATAACACGTCAAAGGGATATGAGAATGATTATCAAGGAACATTTATGTAATGCCCGGAATTATTCTATTTTAATCCGAGAATATTTAATTTGGAAATATTTGGAGTTTTGATTTAAATTCTAATATTCTTAAATTATTTAGGATTGAAATTGAATGAAATGAGAAGTTGAGGACCAAATTGCAATTTTGAATGGTTGAGGGACTAAAGTGCAATTATTATTGAAGGTATCAGATTTTGTAAGTTATTTCTCAGCATGCACGTGTCTTATGAACATGATTCCATCAGATTTTCAGAGCAAGAACCGAGAGGAAAGAACAAAGAAATCCCAAGCCTTCTTCTTCATCTTCAAATTGACATATCTTGAGCTCCGGGTATCCATTTTCGATTCCGAAAGATGTTTTGGAATCCTTGCAAGACGACCTTCGATTTGATGTAAGTTTTCTCTTAGTTCATCAAGGTTTGGTAATTCGAAAATGACAGACATCAGAAGTTGTGTTTGAATTGATGTTGATGAGCTTTTATATCTTGTGTTATTGAAGTTGGGTTGAAGAATGGATTGTGGATTGGTTCTTATGTTTTCCCAGCTATTATTTGACTTTTATACCTGCTGATATGTTGGTTTTTGGATTGATATATATAGCTGATATGAATATAGACTTGTTAGAGTTGCGTTCGGGATCGCCGAGTTTTACCGATATGCCGTCAAACTCTTGATTTGCAATGTTTTGCTAGCTTGTGCTCGAGCTGCTATTGAGGTGTATCATAGCTGATATTTCCTTGGTTGTATGCTATGTTTTCAGTGTATAAACAGGACACATCGAGCTTGAAAACATCGCCTCTGAAACCAATAGAAGAAAGCACAAGGTTGGTAGAGTTTTGTCTTGAAGTTTGTTTGAAGATTGAGCAGATTTTTGATATAGGTTTGGGGGTTGTATGGTACAAATTTGGACAAGCTAGAACAAGCTAGAAGACACCTTGAAACCTCACAGTTGAAAGGTAAAAGTGAACTATGGTTTGAATGGGATTATAACTCGAGATGGTTTGTATCGAGTTTCCTAAATCACATACTTATTTGCTTATTTGCTTTTATATGTTTTCCTATGAATGTTTGAATAAGTCTTGATGTTAATGAATGTGGTTAGATTGATATATATTGCATTCATCTTGAAAGACTTGTTCTTTGATTTTGAAATGAACGGAAACGTTCGATTAGACGATTTGAGGGATTGTATATGTATGGCCTGGGTGGTTGTTGTAGCCTAGCATCTGATTTACATATATGATGGCTTCAAAGTCTAGAGAAGCAAGATAAGTAGCCCCACCTCGATTGGGAGAGTCGGTGGTTAGCTATGATATCTTCTTCTCGGGATCCTAACCGATGAAACGATAGAATTCGATTAGTGAACCTTGTTTAAAACATGCATTGTCTTTATTTATATCATGATCTTGATATATGTTTTATATGCATGTTTAGTTTCTTTTACTGGGAAATATATTTCTCACCGGAGTTATCCGGCTATTGTTGTGTTGTATGTGTCATGGCAATAGGCGGGAGTGGAACCGGGCAGAAGCGAGCTTGAAGAACGGAGAATGAGAGATTAGCGTGATGATCCGGAATAGATGTTGAGTTGCTGTAACTTGTTTGATAAGATCAAGAGTTATGATGTATAGTTGCTAGATTTGAGTCTTGTCTAGTTAACTTTGCAAGTTGAGTCTATGTTAGAGTTGAAGTTGTACACTTGATAGACTTGAGTTTATGTGTATAATGTTTGATACTTGAATATGGAACCACCCTTGATATTGTTGTATTACTTTTGCTATGAGATATGATTATGATTTTGCTAATACCTTCACTTACCTTGCCTCATGCTTGTTGGAACTTGTTCAGAGTTTCTTGCATGGAGTTGAGTTGATATATTGAAGCTAGGACAGCATTTGAACAGCAGCAGAGTGCAGCCAAGTTTCTGGCCGATTGGCCTACGCACGGGCGAGCTACTGCTCGCGCGCGCGCGGGCCAAGCCAGGGGGCCTCGGGCTCATTGGCCTGCGCGCGCGCGAGGGGGTGATGCCCGCGCGTGCGCAGGGCAATTCATTTTAAATTTTTTTTTTATTCTTTTGGTTTAGGCTTTGATGTTTGGTCTAAACTTATGTTTCATAGATTATTGATTGATTCAAAAGATTAGAACCGGGTCGTCACAATTTAGACCTTGGTCTAATCAAAGAAGGAGTTTCACCATATAGCAGCCCAAGTTTTCTGGTCTGAAATCATGGTGAAATAAAAAGAGGGAAACCCAGGCTAGTTATTAACTACCAAGGTATTAATAAAATCCTGGAGTTTGATGGGTACTTCTTACTTAGTAGAGAACACCTAATTAGCTGTGTACGAAATGCTAGAGTGTTCTCAAAATTTGATTGTAAGTCTGGATTTTACCAGATTCGAATGGAAGAAGACAGTAAGAAATTCACGGCCTTCTCTACTCCACAAGGACACTATATTTGGGAAGTTATGCCTATGGGATTGGCTAATGCACCCCAAATATTTCAAAGAAAGATGGATAATATTTTTAAAGATTATTTCAACTTTATGTTTGTTTATATTGATGATATTCTTATAGTATCAAAAAACATAGACGAACATGTTAAACACTTAGAGATTTTCTCTAAAATTTGTAAACAAGAAGGACTGGTTTTATCTGAAAAGAAAGCAGTCATAGCAACAAGGAAAATTGAATTCCTTGGTATTGAGATTGATGAAACTGGAATAATTCTACAACCCCATATTGTGGAAAATGTAAAGAATTTTTCAGATAAACTCAAAGATGTAAAACAACTCCAGAGTTTTCTAGGAGTAGTTAATTTTGCAGGGATGTTCATAAACAACCTAGCAATGTACAGAAAGGTGTTCAGTCCTTTGTTAAAAAAGGATGTCAGGTTTATATGGACCGATGACCATACTAAAGGGGTAAACCAATTAAAGGAGATATGTAATAATCTCTCAAAAATGGCTATACCCGTAGATGAAGATGATCTGGTATTATTCACGGATGCCAGTGATGAATGGTGGGCTGCAGTCCTTACCAAGATCACCCCGGATGGAGAAATATCATGCAGATACTGTAGCGGTCTTTTTTCAGAATCTGAGGCCATCAGATGACATACACACGAACCCTTTCATTTCATCAAGCTAAGGAGACCTGATATGACGAGCCATAAATTTATCAATGATCCTAAAGCTGAAGAAATACCCTTGGTGTCCACTTTTGGAAAAAATAAAATCTCAACCAGAAGGGCATGGGGTATTTGGGTTTGTCTCATCGAGATGGACAAAGTCATATTTTCGTTCAAATTCTACCAGAATTCTGTGAATGAATCGTTCCAGTTAAACACAATGACAGGAAAAACTACGGCTTTCGCGGAAGAACTCGTCGAAAAGAAGAAAAACTTTTTGTGGAACAACAAGCTGCCGGGGAGTAAAGAAACTCGCCGAAAATTTTGTAACATGGCTCATATAGGAAGATGGTCAGAGGTTATCTGCCCAGAATGTCCTGATCAGAAGGAGCCAGAGTTCGAAAAAACATTCAGACCTCGAACGGATCGAAAAGATTTTTTCGAGACAAGAAAAGGTGGACAGGGACCACCAAAGATGCGTTTTTTAAGGGGACCACTGCAAAAGCAGAAGATGCCCCGACAAGAATAAAGAAGACATGTGAGGAGGATAGAGCCAAAATAAAAAGGACGACATGTGACTCCTCCACCAACAAACGATGCCATCAATAATGGCATAACAGGATAAGGTGAATAACGGGTGATTCATCCACTAGCTAAAGATGCCATTAATAATGACATAGAAGGAAAAGACAAACAGCTGTAAGATTCCCTGAAGTTTCTCGGTGAAACGAGTAGAACCTCAGCTATAAATACAAGCGTTCAAGGAAGCTGAAGACATCGATCATTCCCTTCAGTTTTCTTACAAATAAATTGTTATAATATTTATCTCTCTATTGTATTAAATTTTCCTTTTATGTATTTCAAGAACAAGGCTACTATGAGTAGCTAAATGATAAGTGCATTTTATGCACTTAATTTATATATGATTTGACTTGGATTTTGTGATGTATCAAGTGAATATTATGCGTATTTGTTATTGTTTTTGTGAGTTGCAAGGATTTGAAGAAAAGTAGCAAGAAGAAGCGGAAAGCCGAATTACGAGATAGCAAACTTCAGAAAATTACTGGGAATGATACAGACATCTAAATCCAATCTCCACCATTAAAATTGAAGTTTATGATGTTTTAAATTTGCTGTCAATAATTCAGCTTGATCCGACGGCTAGAACTTAAGTTATGATTTTTACAAAAATGCTGCGCAGATAGTGAAATGGAAGAACAAGTAGCGCCCCAGCTCTAGTTTTCCAGCGCTCCAGCGCCCGTAAATTCATGTCCAGAGCGCCCCAGTGCCGTCTTTTGAGCGCTCCAGTGCTAGACGTCCGTCATTGAAAAATAAAATACGAAACTTGAGCGCCCCAGCGCCGAATTAGTAGCGCTCCAGCGCTGCGCAGTCTCCAAAAATATGGAAAGTCTTTAATCGAGTTTTAAAAGGGATTTTATGACTTATTCTGGGGGATACGAGGGTTTAGAGAGTTTTCCAGAGCATAAGATGGCGATTGAGAGTTTTGGATTGCACAAGAGCTCGAGATTCCGGTACGAAGACTGAAGACGGCGGCATCCGGCGATGGAGAAGCTTCATTCTAATTCGTTCTAGTTTCTCTTTGAACTCTATTTTTCTTAGTTTATGGATTGTTGGAAAAACATGAGTTATTTGATTTTGAATTGCGTTATGAACTAATTTCTTAGTCTAGAGGTAGACGGATCTTGACTGGAAACCATGATTGACATATTTTGATTTATATATTTAAATTTTTTCGCACAGTTTATTTGTGTTTTTCTGATCTTAATGCTTTCAATTTACTGGCCAAGTCGATCCCACAAAGAATGAATAAAATGATATTATATTAAATATTTTCAACTAATAAAATCTTAATCCTATGTAGAGCTACGAAAATGGTTTGATTTTTATAAAACTAAAATTTGCAAGAAACAAAACTAAATAACCACGAGTTCACGAGAGAAAAATTCAATAAGCGATGAATGCTAGAGGTTCGACTTCACTTGACTGTCCACCACAATTTATTTCTAATGATTGTTTAATTATCAATTCTTCTAGTTTATTAGCCAAGAATCCCTATTATTTTCTACTACCTCTCTCGAGTGTCAAGCAGAAATTCGTGTTCAATAACAAACTCAATATCTCTATCAAAGTTCAATTATTAAATCCGGAAAATAGCACAAGAATTCTTCTAATGACTTCTATGGAGTTATATGCCTCTCGAACAGTATAAACACCATAGATGTATTTTCCTATGTCGTATTCAAAATCTCCTCTCTCGAGTGATAGATTCTAAATAAAATATAATTCAATCTATGGCCAGTAAATTGAAAGCATTAAGATCAGGAAAACACAAATAAACTGTGCGAAGAAATTTAAATATATAAATCAAAATATGTCAATCATGGTTTTCAGTCAAGATCCGTCTACCTCTAGACTAAGAAATTAGTTCATAACGCAATTCAAAATCAAATAACTCATGTTTTTCCAACAATCCATAAACTAAGAAAAATAGAGTTCAAAGAGAAACTAGAACGAATTAGAATGAAGCTTCTTCATCGCCGTATGCCGCCGTCTTCAGTCTTCGTACCGGAATCTCGAGCTCTTGTGCAATCCAAAACTCTCAATCGCCATCTTATGCTCTAGAAAACTCTCTAAACCCTCGTATCCCCCAGAATAAGTCATAAAATCCCTTTTAAAACTCGATTAAAGACTTTCCATATTTTTGGAGACTGCACAGCGCTGGAGCGCTACTAATTCGGCGCTGGGGTGCTCAAGTTTTGTATTTTATTTTTCAATGACGGATGTATAGCGCTGGAGCGCTCAAAAGACGGCGCTGGGGCGCTCTGGACATGAATTTACGGGCGCTGGAAAACTAGAGCTGGGGCGCTACTTGTTCTTCCATTTCACCATCTGCGCAGCATTTTTGTAAAAATCATAACTTAAGTTCTAGCCGTCGGATCGAGCTAAAATTTTGACAGCAAATTTAAAACATCATAAACTTCAATTTGAACGGTGGAGATCGGATTTAGATTTCTGTAACATTCCCAGTAATTTTCTGAAGTTTGCTATCTCGTAATTCGGCTTTCCGCTTCTTCTTGCTACTTTTCTTCAAATCCTTGCAACTAACAAAAACAACAAAAAATACGCATAATATTCACTCGATACATCACAAAATCCAAGTCAAATCATATATAAATTAAGTGCATAAAATGCACTTATCAAATCCCCCCAAACTTAGACTTTTGCTAGTCCCGAGCAAAACAATAATGAGCAATATATCGGCCTCCGAATTTTTACATTCCAAGATTAAATAAACATGTAGGCTAATTTTCTCAAGAGTTCTTGTGTGTGTGTGATTTTGCCAATCTCATCTACCCACCCAGCTTTCGATAAAATCATGCAATCCGTAAGCTTCACAGATTCATTAATCCCGCCCTCAAGTTTCAAGACACTCTCCACCAAGTTCAACTTCTAATTGCATAGATCAACAGGACTTTTTCGGTTAACATTAGACTCAAGTATAATCAGCAGAAGATAAGCATCTATATGTATATCAATATAAACAAGGACTCAGGATTCAAAGCAAAGAGAATTGAATATTTTCAATTTGTGCAGGATGATGAGTAGCTAAATTTTTTTTTTTATTTGCATTGCCAGACATTAGTCTTGGCTTTCTTCTACTCCACACATCTCCATCTTTATGCCTTGTATTTGGACTAGAATTTCAATCCATTTTTTTAAGGCCTCCCCTCACCTTACTTTCTCCGCCATTACTTTTCTTTGAATTTTTTAGCTATTCAATTTGTTTTGGATTTTTCATGATTTATATAACTAACAAATTAATAATGGCTAAAAAGGCTCAACGAATTCAAAAATGCCTAAATCACTTCTGTGATCTTAAAAATCTACCTCAGTTTCAAGTAAAAATCACAAGAGTTAAGAATCAAATCCTCTAATTCACATCACAAATCCACATAATTTTTTTCTAATTGCTAGGAGTATCGAAAATCATGGCATTCGTGCATAAATGTGAGAACTCAAGATTAAATATAGCTAACATAAATTTTTAACATCAAAAATTATTTTCATCATAGGCCAATACAATTACACATCATGCTAACTCAAACTAACACATCAAAAAATTTCACATTTTTCACAATTTTTCAACACCCTCCAAACTTAAATATGTGCATTGTCCTCAATGTACGATAATTCAATAACAAGAACGGAGGAACGCACATACCTGTGGCATGACCGTCAGTAGTCATAGCCCATCATAATTTCGGGGCAGGTACATTGATACTCGATATTTCTTTACAAGGACCTAGAGTGGAAAATTCAATGTTAGCGCGTGAACAAGACATGCCCTCAAAAAAATTTAAAAATTAAACAAATAAAAAAAATTAAAAATACTAAAACAAAAATAAAATAAAATAAAACTTGGGTTGCCTCCCAAAAAGCGCTTGGTTTAAAGTCGTCAGCCCGACTTGAAACTGATTTTAGCCAATTCCTGTCACTTTATTGGAGGTTTTGTTCCTCTCTTTCACCCTCCAAACATACTCAAAAATCATCTTGGACTTAGTTTTCTTTTTCACCTTCTTCACCATCTTCGGATTTCGCCAACTTTTCAACTCTATTCCTACACCAAAATTATTCACAGAGGAATCAAATAAATCAATGTGATTACAAGCACGTACTTCATCTTGGTAATTCGTGGTCTTATATATATTAAAAGTGACCGCTTCACCATCAACTCGTAGAGTTAATTCACCCTCCTGCACATCAATTAAAGCTCTTCCAGTTGCCAAGAATGGTCGCCCCAAAATTAGAGGGACATCTTGAGCTTCTTCCATGTCAAGCACTACAAAGTCAGTAGGAAAAATAAATTTATCTACTTTTACCAATACATTCTCCACAATACCGCGAGGATAAGTCAGAGAACGGTCAGCCAACTGCAGAGTAATCGTGGTTGGTTTCACCTCACCAAGCTCCAAAGACCTGAAAATAGAAAAAGGCATTAAATTAATACTTGCACCTAAATCACATAATGCCTTATTAACAGTTGCACCACCAATAATACAAAGAATAGTAAAACTCCCTGGATCTTTCAATTTTTGTGGCAGTTTCTTTTGTAGGATGGCGCTGCACTCCTCTGTCAACTTCACTATTTCAAACTCTTCAAGATTTCTCTTCCTTGCCATCATATCCTTCATGAATTTTGCATAATGCGGCATCTGCTCCAAAGCATCAGCGAATGGAATATTAATATGAATTTTCTTGAAGATGTCAAGAAACTTAGAAAACCTCTCATCCAAAGCTTTCTTCTTGAACCGCTGAGGATATGGCAGAACAGCTGTTGGCACAGGTGGTTTCTCAGGCATAACTGCAGACTTGCTAGAATTTTTACTGACAGATTCTTCAGATTCAACCTCAATCTGTTCAACTCGATCCTCATCATCCACTACTTTTGGTTCATCTACCCCAACTTCCTTACCACTTCTCAAAGTAACAGCCTTGCATTGCTCTATTGGATTCACCTCAGTGTTGCTAGGAAAAGATCCTCTCTGCTGATTCATCAAGGCATTTGCAAGTTGACCAATTTGTATTTCAAGATTTTTCATAGATGCACCCACATTGGTCAGGTGTATCTCCATATTATCAAGCCTATTCTCAGTTCTCTCAAATCTTTTTGTTGACTCAGAAATAAAATTACCAACCAAATCCTCCAAATATGACCTACCCTCATCCTTTTGATTATTGAACTCCGGTAGATGATTCAACACATTATTATAATTTGCATATGAAAAATTATCATGATTGCGCAAACTAGGATGATATTGATTTGGTAAAGGATTACCTCGATAGCCAGTAAAATTGCGGTTGTTCACATACTGAGCTTGCTCCACACTATCAAATCCATCAGCAGAAGTTAAGGCAGTCGCCAGTGATGCTGTCTTTGTAGAACTTTGATTTCCTTTGGTCAGTGCAGCCAACTGTGTAGAAATAGTAGCCATATGAGCAGTCAAGGCAGTGAACGCATCAAACTCATGAATTCCAGCAGGCTTCCTTATAGCAAATCTCTCACTCGGCCACTGATAACTATTAATCGTCATTTGCTTAAGCATCTCATAAGCCTGTTCAGGAAATTTAGAAAATATTGAACCTCCAGCCGCAACATCCACAGAAATACGAGTTGGCCCATTCAAACCATTGTAGAATAACTCAATCTGTTCCCAATCCAGAAAATTATGGTTTGGACACTTCCTAAGCAACTCCTTGTACCGCTCCCAAGCTTCATAAAACTGCTCAAAATCTTGCTGTTTGAAAGTAGTGATCTCAATTTTCAGCTGGGCAGACTTGGCAGGAGGAAAGTACTTAGCCAGAAATTTGGATGTCATGTCTTCCCATGTAGTGATACTCCCAAGAGGTAGTGACTGCAACCAACTACGAGCATTGTCCCTAAGAGAGAATGTGAACAATCGTAGTCTGATGGTGTCCTCAGTAACACCATGAATCTTCACTGTGTCAGCAATCTCCAGAAAAGTACGCAGATGCAGATTTGGATCTTCAGTAGTTGCACCCCTGAACTGATTCTGCTGCACCATATTAATCAGAGCTGTCTTCAACTCAAAATTATTTGCCGTGATGTTCTGCCGAGCTATCCCAGAATAATGAGTATTGATCACTGGTCGAAAGTGATCTCTGATCGGCACCGGAGCATTATTGACAGCTCTTTCCCTTTCTTCAGCCATTTGTTGCAACTCTTCTCTTCTAGCTTTTGTCAAAGCTTTAGCGGTTTTCTCGATTTCCGGATCAAAGAGCAGTAAGTCGTAACTTTGGCTTTTTCGCATAAACTGCATAAACAGGAAAGATTTAAAATTAGAACCAACAAAATAAAATAAAATGCTCTAAATCAAAATTAAGACCAATTAGCACAATTTAATATAAATCAAATAAAATTCATTCCCCGGCAACGGCGCCAAAAACTTGTTGCGTAATTTTGTGCCCGCAAGTGCACGGTGTCAAGTTTTAATATAGAAAATGAGTCCAAGTCGATCCCACAGAGAATGAATAAAATGATATTATATTAAATATTTGCAACTAATAAAATCTTAATCCTATGTAGAGCTACGAGATTGGTTTGAGCTTAAATAACTAAAAATTGCAATAAATAAAACTAATTAACAACGAGTTCACGAGATGAAAAATTCAATAAGCGATGAATGCTAGAGGTTCGACTTCACTTGACTGTCCACCACACTAAACAAGTTGTCTTCTCCTCTTCAAAGTAGTTGATTTATGTAATAATATTATGTCTGAATAATTTTTCTAAAAGTCTCTTGTTCTTTCATGCTCATATTTTATAATTAAATTCATATACCATACGCCTTAAGGTAGAAAACGAATTAAGGCTGTGTTGGGTGTCGTTGAAGGAGTTTGTGCAGAAACTATCTGTTGCGACTGCGTGGTTGGAGTGTGAGGAGCACTTCGTAAAACTCGGCAGGTATGACCCGACGACACTATGGTCAAAGAGGTTTTTGAATTTAATTCATCTGAAGGAAGCATGTCGGACCCTAATCCAGAGTATATCGGCTCGAAACCTTGCGTAACCGATAGTTCTGCTTGACCTGAACTGGTTCGATAGGTAAAACAATGCCACGTACGAAGGATTAAATGCTAAACACTTTGTTAAGACAAATTTGGGGACCACTAAGGAGTTGAAACAAAGAAATTTGAGTGTAGGGAGTTAAGAGAAAGAAATGTTTGGGTTTAGGGATTTTAAAATAATTTTCTCATATTATATTATCTATTATTTTTTGTTATCAATTGAAGTTCAATTTTGTTGAGTGTGTTTGGAAACAATAATATTTTATTTTAAAAGTGTTTTTTTAAATAATAGTACGTAATATTTTACCTTGAGATAAATATACTAAAAGTATTTTTTTAATTTGAGTTATTTGAAAAATATTTTGAAAAGCTAATATTTTTTATTAATTATATAATTATTAAATAATTTTGTAATATCTATTATTTATTTTTTATCAACCTTTGTAATTATTTTCTCAAAAAAAATTGAATTTGTAATTTTAATTTTTGATTTGATGATCAACTAAAACATTCTTATAAGGTAACAAAAATAAAAAAAAATGTAACATAATTATTTTTGTAAAAAAATATGATTACGATTGACACAAAAAGTAATAATTTTTTTATATGTTGCATATATATATTTTAAATCAAATTAATGAATTGTCAATTATATGTTAGTGTTTGTTCTTGCACTGAACAACATGAATAACTTATATAATGGGAAACAATCATTATAAAATATTTGATAATTAAATAAGTTTATTTAATTTTGATTAACGTTAAATTGGTCTAGTCGAATTTCTAATTAGACCGATTTTGTGTTTGTCCAAAAAACTGAGGAGCCTCCACTGACACCATACACCCAACGAATTAAAATAAGCTTTAACCATACTAACGAAATTTTTAACTAAAAAAATCGAATTTTTATTAGAAAAATATAATATAAATTAAATTTAAATTTTATATATTTAAAAATGAGTTTGATAAAAAAAAATGTTTATGTAGTTTAACCAAATTTTTTATATTAGAACACAAATGCTCGCGTTGCATGCATTATAAGTTTCAATGTTTTAATTGAAAATTTTAAAAAAATAATGAAATAAAAAATGAAAATTTTGTTAATTGAAAATTTTAAAAAAAATAGTGAAAGGAAAAAATGGAAATTTTGTAAATGGATATCCGCAAAAAGCAAAAAAAAAAATAAAAAAAAAAATGAAAGTGGTATTTTTGTAATTACATGGTCATCAAATTAAAGGGTAAAAGTAAAGGGGTTGACCATACCAACATACCAACCTCTTAAATTTAATAAAATAGAAGAGATAGAAGAGATAACTGAAAACAAACAATTGTGTTTGGATTAAGAATCTAAAGTTTGAAAACTTCTTATTATTTTTTTAAAAAAATGTTTTTTATAGTTTTAAATGTGTTTGGATTGATCTTGTAGTTCTTTTAAAAACACTTAATTAAAATGAAATATGTGATTTTCTAAAATCTCAAATTAACTTATAGCTTTTCAAAATATTTTCAAATAAATCAAATTTAAAAATTACTTTTCTCAAATATGGGTTCATTCGATGCTAACCCATTGAAAATTATCCAACGGCTCGTAGCGAGCTAACGACGTTTTTTCATGTGAGTTCATGTGAAAACACGTAACTCATTGTGAACCATTGGATATATCTTTATTGTACGGACACGATCGTACAATCAAATAAATCAAATTAACAACCATCATGCATGATAATTATTAAATATGCATTTTCAAACAGCTGTTTTTTAAACGATGGTATTTTAGGACAGTTGTGTTTTATACGATTGGAGTGGAAAATCATTTAAACATCTAACATATCAATTCAGAATTTAAACTCAAAAAGTCATTTGGGCCTTTCGGGCAAAACCCTCGCTGGCTAGGGCAAAGGTTGCTTGGAATTTTCGGATAGATTTATTTTTTATTATACGATGGGATGAAAGATGTATGTAGAGTTTGTAACCTCTAAACATAAGTGATTATGAAAATTTTATTTACAAATTTGTGAAAAAATCTCCATAATCACTTCTTTTTTGTGAAAAAAATCTTCATAATCACTTATTTTTAAAGGTTGCAAACACTACCTTAAACATCTGACATATCAACTGGGATTTAAACTCAAGGTCATTAGGGACTTTTGGGCAACACCCTTGCTACTAGGGCAAGAGTTGCTTGGCATTTTCGAACAAATTACATCAATGGAAAAAATATATATTAAAAAATAAAGCAAAAAAAACTTCAAATGTCAAATTAATTGCTTTGAGAAGTAAGAACCCAATGTTTTTAAAAAAATCAAGTATTAAGGCTCTCACAAATGGGGTAACTTTTCTTGATTTTTTCCCCTAAATATATGAGTCAAATGTACTTGATTTTTAAAGAAAACTTAGTAATATATCAGCTTGTTAATATTTTTTTTAGATTTTTATGTCATTTAGATTTTTGACAGATTGTCTGACGTGCCTAGACTAGATAGCCATACATTTTTTTTTTTTTTCACAGTAATAGCCATACATTTGTTTTTTTTAAGGTAATAACCATACATTTTCATTTGCTATGTTTGGAGTATAAAATCGGGTTTGGATCCCTTGCTGGGGGGTTGCGCACAACCCCCTTTTTTTTCTTTTTTGCCTTTTGTTTTTTTTTATTATTTTTTCCATATATTTAATTTTTTATTTATATTTATATTTTTGGGTCTTTACTTTTTTCATGATGAGTTTTTTTCCCTAAACTTTTTGTGTTTTTTGGATCTCTTTTGGATTTTTTATATTTATTTATACGTTTTAATTTTTTTTAAAAAATATATCATTTTTATCTTGTCATTTTTTTTATTATTTTAACACATTCTTTTTGGAAAAAATAAGTAAAATATTAAATATATATACATTTAAAAATATCATAAATTATATGTAAATTCTAAAAAAACAAATTAACTTATTGTTTTTTAAACAGTAAAAGTGAAAATTATAAAATTAATATTTGAATATGATATTTTTATCATAATAAAACACATTATGCTATAAAATTAAAAATAATAAAAATTAAGTATAATATTAAATATTTAAATATTTTTAAAATATCATAAATTATATGTAAAGTTCAATAAAAAAACTAAATATAATTATTTATAATTTCGTTAATTAGATTAACCGAATTTTTTACGAAAACCAAAAATCAAACTGAAACTAACCGAAATTTTCTAGAACTAAAATCGAATTTTAAAATTATAAGACGAAAAAATGATACAAAAAAATGATAATATAAAAAAATGAATGTATTTTTTTAAAAAAATTAAAATATATAATTTAAAAAGGCCAAAATAGAGGAAAAAAAACCAAAAAACCAAATATGATTTAAAAAAAATATAAAGACTTAAATATAATTAAAAAAGCAAAATGAAAAAAAGAAAAAAAGAAAAGAAAGGGGCTTACGGCCCCATATTATCGTCATTTACACCCATTATTTGGCAATTACGTATTTGGGTGGTGTTATACTGTGTTTCGAAAAATCAGATATAAAATTGGTCACTATTTTATGTTGCACTGGAAGTATTTCTTCATCTATAATATGGTCAAACATTAGTCTTTGGATGACCCATGTTTTCAAAATCGGACCGACCGGTTAGATCGGTTCGACTGGAAACTGGTCACAGGTCCGATCCAGAACATCCCAGAAAACCGTTTTAAACCAACCAGAACTAGTCAAGAACTGGAAACCGATTGACCGGTTTTTAAAAAAAAATTTGAAAAATTAATTTTTAAATTTATTTTTGAAGTTGAAAATTAAATTTTTATTTTTAAAATTTTATATTTAAAATTTTGTTATATATATACATGATTATTTGGAATTTGTACTTCATTTTAAATATTATTTTTGTAATACTTGATTTTTTTAAAATTAATTATGTTTTAAAATTTTATTGATATTTTGAATGTATTTATATATTTATATAGTTTTCAAGTCATGGTAAAGATATAAATATATATAGAGTTTCTTTCAAGTGCCCACCTACCATGCCCACCACCATACCCACCAATGATGTGACACTATTCAATTGGACCTACAGTTTATCACATCTTTATCACATCCAATAGAATAGTGCCACATCATTGGTGGGCATGGTGGTGGGCATAGTAGGTGGGCACTTGAAAAAAACTATATATATATATATATATATATATATATATATATATATATATATATATATTTCTATTTTATACATCTTTTGGGTTTTTTTAAATTTAAAATATATTATTCATTATATTATATAAACGAATTTCCGGTTCGACCGTTCGGTTAAAACGGTTCGACCGATAATTGGACCGTTTTTTAATGTAGACCGGTTCGATAACCGGTCTAATTATAAAAATATTGCTCGGATCATCAACACTTGTATCAACTCCCATAAAAAAATGAACTCACATGATCTAATGATATTGAAATATGAAAAAAACTCTCGATATAGCATATACTAACTACGAGTAGATATCTTTGAAATTTTTTTTAACACAAGTTAATTGTACTTGATTTTTTAATTAAAAAAATAATATATTAGCTAGTGAATATTTTTAAAAATTATTTTATATCTTTTAGACTTTTCAACCGTGCACAACAAGGACGGACCGTGTGAACCGCCGTGTGAATAGCCCGTACACTTTCATTCATTAGTATGAGAAAGACAAAATAAGCCTGGACCAACATAGCCTGCATGTAATGAAATGCTTTGTAACATCGATCCCCAAACATCACTTTCTCATTATTTTAATTCCAATAAATTGATAGATCGTAGTTTGTAGTTTTTGGAGAGATTGAGAAGATCAAAAGAATGGGGCTACCTGGATATGCCAATCTGGTAAGTGGTCACGTAAATTTAAGTTCTTAGCTGAATCACAGGTTGAAGCTCAGATGCCATTCATTTGTCAAAATTAACTCAACTTATTCACATGCATACACTAGCTAGACAATATAATATCATTTTGTCGTCGAAATAGGCGCGACCAGGCGAAATCGTATGCTCCGAGCTACTCTCGAACCACATTCGCCCACACACACCTATGTGGTTCATGTGTGTGTATATGTGATTTATTAGTTATCTCACATCGGTTGGATAAAATTTTTGGGAGTTGTATTTTATGGACTTGGACAATCCTCTTTCATTGACTAGTTTTTGAGGTTGAGTTAGGTCAAAGTCCATAATTTTAACATGATATCAGAGTCAGGTTCCATCGTTCTTCACGCTACAAATTAAATGTTCGTTATTGGGCGTGAGGAGGTGTATTAATAATTGTCTCATGCACATAGGTTGGATAAAATTCGTGGGAGTGACATATAAATATGGACTTGGACAATCATCTATATTTGAGCTAAGCTTTTAGGGTTGATTCAGGTACAAATTAAAGATCGGCGTCAACAATAATTCTTCCGAGAATCCATCTATTATCGGCTCAAACATTGAGTGTTAATTAATCATAAAAAAAACTCCGTGTGGCGGTTTCACGAGTCAATTTTATGAAATGAATTTGCAACCTCACTTATGAAAAAACACTATTTTTTCATGTTAAAAATATAATTTTGCACTACAAATATCAGGTATAGATCGGATCGAACGTATCACAATAAATGTACTCATCAATCATTTTTTTAATATATGATATTATTGATCTCAATTAGATATTATAAATAGGGATGAAACGAATTTGGAAATTTGTTTGGTTAAATCTTAAAATTAGAAATTTTCATAATTCAATTTTTTTCCCAAATCTAATTATTATTTGGTCTTATACGGTTTGTTAATTGTTATAAATGATTTATACATTCATATTTGTTAAATCCTTGTTGGAAGCCTCTTCTTTTCTTTCTTTTTTTTTTTTTTGCGATCAATATTCCATTTACAAGTGGACTAAAATGATGAATTGGGAAACATTTATTTATAGGTGAATTAAAAGATTGAAAACGAGTGTAGCTTATTGTTTCACCTAAAAATAGTGATCAACTATTAAAAATTTTTTGAATTATAACGCTCTTAGATTAGCAATTTTTGTTTATATCAACAAATTTAATATAAAAAAAAAAACTCAAAACACATTAAAGAACGTTTAGATTTTTAAAAAACTGTCCCCGCATGTTTTGAAACCAAACTTGAAGCCCTGACTCTACCTTATACAAAACGATACCAAATGCATCGCACAAAAATTTAAAAAAAAATCATATTACTGAGTATTTTAATACAAAACATAAAATAATTAAATACTTGAAAATGAAAGTTCAGAAAAAATGCATGAATAAATAAAAATTGAATATTTTTTCGAGGAATAAAATGAAACACGTTTCAGAATAATCATTATAATGAGTCGACATATATTAAAAAAATGGATGAAACGAATACATTCAGAGCAAAATTTAACATGAATGGCAGCACGTGCTATTTGTAGCTTGATCTGTCTCTCTCTCACGCAAGAGCGCAGATTCTGCCTATGCTATGACAAACAGATTCTAATAAGGTCACAGGTCAAAATTAAAGTCCAAATTCAAAGCTCGAAAATAATTTTTCTATTTAAAAAAAGTCCAAATTTACTGCTGTTTCGTGCATTTATATATAATAATAATAATTAGCATCCAGACATATGCTTTGCATATGTAATATAATATATAAATTCTATGTATTTACATATCTATGTGAAAGGAATATTTTATTTCTTAAATTTCTCAAATTTTGAAAAGATTTTATTTGACATCTTTTGTCTTTCTTGGACATGAAGTAACAAGTTATTTATTTCTTTAAATAAGTTGATTGGAGATATTGATATGCTTATTAAAATATTTATCATATCATGTATAATGTATATCTTTCTTTATTTATGTAAATTTGATATGATCAAATCTAGAGAATCCTATGCATACAAGAAAACCAAGAAGAGAATGATCCTTGCCGATATATTGAGATATGTGTGCACAAAGAAGAGAGAGAGAACATATAGAGAGACCGAACAAGTTGAGAGTTACTAGCTTCATAATACGTATGTTTAGAAAGAACCGAAGATCTTCTAAAGCTTGTGTCGGCCATGATTGCTTGATGCTTTGAAGAATAACTTGGAGATCAAAGATCAAAGAGTTTTCATCTCAACAAGTTTTGGCATCAAGATTTTCAACTCCTTACTCTACTTTATTTATTCTATTTTGCATAGGATTTTTAGGAGTTATTTTTATGGTTTATTTTCTCACTTTTTACGAGAAAATTGATTTTACAATAATCACTAGTTCTAGGGTTTGTGAAACTCTTTAATTCGTTTCTAGTGAAAGTTTTGCACTGAGGCGTTGCAAGAGTATTTTATACTCTTGCTTAAATTATTTGAGTCTATTTATTTGGTTGCTTATTTATTTTATTCACGTTTAACTTATATTCCGCTTCAAATTACTCTAGATGTTATTGTAGGTGTTATCAATACCTTGTGACAACACCTCAAAATGTTTATGTGCAACCCCCATTCTCTTACAAGTGGCATCAGAGCCATCTTCTTGATACACTAAGAACTGATCTTGGTTTGTTTATTTTATTACAGGAAACAAGATGGACTCATCGTCTGTTGCGAACTCGTTTTTGAAGCCTCCGATTCTTGATGGCACAAATTACGCATTATGGAAGACTAGGATGCGATATACCATCAAAGAAATGGATGTTCGTGTTTGGCAAAGCATTCTGACTGGTTGGACTCATCCAAAGATATTAGATCCAGAGGAGACTATATTATCAAGCCAAAAGAAACTTGGACCACTGAGGAAACACTTATTTAGGGTCACAATGCTAAAGCACTCAATGCAATTTTTTCATCTGTGGATATGAGAATGTTTGGACTCATAGCTGACTGCACTATTGCTAAAGATGCGTGGGAAGCCCTTCAAGAACACTGTAAAGGATCTGATAGTGTGACAAGAACGAGACTGAGGTTACTAAACACAAAATTTGAAAATATCAGGATGGATGAGAATGAGACTATTGCTGATTATGATAAGAGACTTAGGGAGAGAGCTACAAAGGCGCATGCTCTTGGAGGACCTATTGCTAGTGAAAATATGGTGAACAAGGTTCTTCGATCTCTGCCAAAGAGATTCAATGGGAAGATTTGGGCGCTTGAGGAAGTAAAAGACACCTCAAATATGAAGATGACTGAACTGATTAGTATCCTTCAAGTTTTTGAGACGAACCTTACAGCACAAGAGAAGGATAAAGGGAAATCAATAGCACTTCAAGCTTCAAAACCCTCATATGAGGAGTATGTTCAATTCCACCAGGAAGTTCATCAGTCTGATTTAGAGGATGATTCGATATCTCTCATGACTAGGAAATTAAATGATTATCTGAAGAAGATGAAAGAGACAAGAAAGACAGATCAAAAACTCAAGGCTCCAATGTTTCCTAGCAAGCCTTTGAGAATTACTGGACCAGAACAATCACCAAGAAAACCTACTGATACTCCTAAGCTTCCACTGATGTTGGAAGGGAAGAAGAAATTAGTACCAAAGAAGTTAGACATAGTACAATGTCATGCTTGTCAAGGGTTTGGACATTATGCAAATGAGTGTGCTAACACGCTTAGGAAAGGTATGGATACGTCTTTGAGTGATGAAGAGTCTGATGAAGAAGAACATGAAGATGAAGAAAGCCACACTGCCTTATCTGCTCTACTGGAAAGCAAAAAGAAGTTTCAAGTAAATCCTTTAGGTGTTGCCACACCTGGTCGTAACACCTCCCAAAGGTCAGTGTGTTTAAATTCTTTCATTACTGATAATGTGTGTGATAATGATTCAGGTGATGAGATAATATCCATGGAAGAAGCTCGGATGATGTTTGAAGAATTACATACTGATTGGATTGAAATGAATAAGTTAAATACCATTATTTAAAAAAAAAAATTCGGATCTGAAGGCTGATGTGTCAAGGCTTGAAGTTATGCTGAGTAAGAAAGCCATGGAATTAAGTCAAGTGACAGAAGAACTTAGGAAAGCAAAAGCTACATTGGCCAAGTTTAATTCAAGCACCTCCAAGCTTGATTCTCTACTCATGATGGGAAGAGATGGTACGGCTGATTTAGGTTTTGAAAATAGCAAATTTGAGGTTGGTGAAAGTTCGAAAGTCATGTGTTTGTCAAGAAAAGTAGCAGTACTGAAAGCTCAAGCAAAAAGGCCTTACCAATTGATCCTCCAAAATCAAAGCCACAACCTACTACTCCTTCAATGTCTAGAAGTAAACATAAGTATATTTGTCACTACTGTCATAGACCTGGTCATATCAAACCATACTGTTTTAAGCTGCAGGAAGACTACAGAAAGAGATCTGCATCAAAAGTGTTGCCTAAGGTGTTGCCAACACCCTTTCACAACACTATAGAAACTGATCTTCTGTAAGAAAAGTTTGGGTACCAAAAGCTGATAATCATTGTCATATGATTTATACTGCTTCGAGAACTAATGTTTCAGGTACTTGGTACTTTGATAGTGGCAGCTCACGTCATATGACAGGTTCCAAGAAGTTTCTCACTGACTACGTTGAACAGAAAAGTGAAAAAGTAACCTATGGAGGAGGTTCAATAGGAAACATTTTTGGAAAGGGAACTCTGAATGTTGCTGCTTTGCTTAAGCTTCGCAATGTGCTTCATGTTGAAGGACTAACTGCAAATCTAATAAGCATAAACCAACTTTGTGATGATAATTTGCATGTGCAATTTGATAAGAAATTAAGCAAAGTATTTGATAATTCAAATTTGTGTGTCATGACAGGTACCAGGTCATCCGACAACTGCTATAAACTTGGAGAAGAGATGACTTATAGGCACACAAAAGTGACTGAGTTTGATTTATGGCATCAAAAATTGGGTCATGCAAATTTCAAGTTACTAAAGAACTTAAGTAAGTTAGATGTTGTCAGAGGTATGACTAATTTAAAATCTGGTATTCCATTTGTGTGTGAAGCGTGTCAAATAGAAAAGCAGACTAGGGTGTCACACGAGGTGTTGCCAAAATCTATGACAACACGCTGCCTCGAGCTCATACATATGGACTTGATGGGTCCAATGGATGTTGAAAGCTATGGTGGTAAGAAATATTCATTTATTTGTGTGGATGATTTTTCACGATATATTTGGGTAAATTTTTTGAGAGAAAAATCAGACACATTTGATGCTTTCAAGAAACTACTCACTAATATTTCGAACCTACACAATCTGAAGGTAATCCGGATTCGTACTGATCATGGTAAGGAGTTCGAAAACTCTTCTTTTGCTAGTTTATGTGATAAGAAAGGTTTTTCTCATGAATTTTCTGCTTTCTAAAACTCCACAACAAAATGGAATTGCTGAAAGGAAAAATAGGACTTTGCAAGAAATGGCAAGAGTGATGTTGAGTTCGAAGAACATTTCAAAACGTTTTTGGGCTGAAGCCTTGAATACTGCATGTCATATTTCAAATAGAGTTTATTTGAGGAATGATACTACTATGACATCCTATGAAATTCTCATGGAAAAGAGGCCAAACCTTAAATACTTTCATGTTTTTGGATCTGTATGTCACGTTTTGAATGGTAGAGATCATCTTGATAAATTTGATGCAAAAAGTGATAAGTGTATGTTCTTGGGATATTCATCAAATAGTCGAGCCTATAGGATGTATAACTTGAGAACAAGGACTATTTTTGAGTCTATTAATGTTGCGTTTGATGATCTTGCAGATCTAAAGAAGAAAAAGAGCTGAGGATGAAGTTGATGATCTGCTGGATAATTCTGGAAATTCAGATGTTGTCCAAGGAGTGTTGCCAACACCTCCGACAACACCTCCTGCAGAAATTCCAGAAACAAAAATATAAAAATCTACTGATGAGAATGTTGATGAGGACAGTGAGGTAAACGAAGCTGGAAGGAATGTTCCAAGCAGAATTCAGAAGAATCACCCAACCTCATAGGTCATTGGAGATGTGCATGGAGACTTGCAAACTCGAAGGAAAGAGAAAGTGGATTATCGAAAGATGGCAGGTTTGTTGTGCATGAGTTCTACATATTCTCAGGTAAGATTTTCTTGTTTCGTGTCAAACATTGAACCCAAAAAGGTTGAAAAAGCTTTAAATGATGAATTTTGGGTCAATGTTATGCATGAAGAGTTAGAACAATTTGTTAGGAATGATGTTTGATACTTGGTACCGTGTCCTGCTCATGGTAATGTCATAGGAACTAAGTGGATTTTTAAAAATAAAACTGATGAGTCGGGAAACATCATTAGAAATAAAGCTAGGTTGGTAGCTCAGGGGTATACACAGGTTGAAGGGGTGGATTTTGATGAAACATTTGCTCATGTAGCCCGCATTGAGTCAGTCCGACTTCTGCTTGCTATTTCATGTAACATGAGAATGAAACTTTTTCAAATGGATGTAAAAAGTGCCTTTTTAAATGGGATCCTAAATGAAGAAGTTTATGTGAAACAACCTAAAGGGTTTGAGGATCCAAATCATCTTGATTATGTGTATAAGTTGAAAAAGGCATTGTATGGATTGAAGCAAGCACCACGTGTATGGTATGGAAGACTAACAGAGTACTTGCTTAAAATTGGCTTCAAAAGAGGTGAAGTTGATAAGACTTTATTTGTGCAAAAGTCTCAAGGTAATATCTTAATTTGCCAAATTTATGTAGATGATATAATCTTTTGTGCTTCAAATGACAAACTTGTTGATGATTTTGTGAAGTGCATGTCTTCTACATTTGAATTGAGCATGGTTAGTGAGTTAACTTATTTCTTGGGCTTGCAAATGAAACATATGCATGATGGTATATTTTTGTGTCAAAGCAAGTATGCTTAAAATTTGGTGAAAAAGTTTCTGAATGACAACACTAAACACATGCGCACACCTATGGGGTCTAATGAAAAACTGTCTAGGGAGGATGTTGCCGAAGGTGTTGACAACACCATCTAAAGAAGCATGATTGGTAGTCTTTTGTATTTAAGTGCTACTAGACCTGATATCATGTATAGTGTTTGTTTGTGTGCTAGATAACAGTCTAACCCAAAAATTCCTCACTTAAAGGCTGTGAAACGTATACTGAAATATGTGGCAGGTACTTTGAATTTGGGTTTGTGGTACACTAAAGAAACCAATTCAAATTTGGTAGGGTTTAGTGATGCTGATTGGGCTGAAGATTTAGATGGGAGAAAGAGCACTTCGGGAGGATGTTTCTAATTGGAAAATAACTTAGTGTCTTGGTATAGTAAGAAACAAAACTGTGTTCACTTTCTACTGCCGAATCTGAGTATGTTGTTGTTGGTAGTTGTTGCTCACAACTCATTTGGATGAATCAAATGCTAAATGATTATGGTGTTAAGTGTGATACTCCTATTGTATACTGTGATAATTCTAGTGACATTGATATATCCAAAAATCTAGTACAACACTCTCTAACCAAACACACTAACATTAGACATCACTTCATTCGAGATTTGGTCGAGAAAAGCATGATCTTAATTGAGTTTATTGGAACAAATAACCAATTAGCTGATATATTCACAAAAGCTTTGGATTTCGAGAGATTCTCCAGTCTAAGGAAGTCTCTCAGTATGTATGTATTATAGACAGAACCTAGATATTTTTAGGAGTGTTTCCAACATCCTGTGACAAAACCTTTTCATGCATGTGCATTTTTTTGGACCTTAGACATATTGCATTCATGCATTCATTTTGTTTTGTGATGTGTTCGATACTTTGTAACCATCTACTATTTTTCACTCAGGATTCTTTGCGAATTATTTTACAGTTCAATATGGATTAATTAAAGAAGAATTCTGACTAAGTCATGAAGTAGTAGATGGACGTTTGTGTATTCCATGATCTTGTCCCAAATGAAAAGTGACTTTGCAAAATCAGAATCACAAAAGAACAAGAATGATTAAACTTGAATTGAGTCAATCATCAAATTTGATTGAAAATCAGAAGCAAATGGAAAAAGCTACCTAAAGGGGTCCATTGAAGATCGTTTCCTTTAGTGTGCAGGCTACCACTTCTGTAATAATAAATTAAATACCAAATATTTTTTTGAATCCTAAAGTGTTGCTGGAAGATGTTGCCAACATCGTTGAAAACACCTCATTTGTCAACATATAATTTTGCATGAGATCGCATTTTATTTTTATGTCACACTCTATTTTAGACATAATTAGGACATGCATATTTTTTAATTTGTGAATATCTTGAGCCGAAAGGTTATAAATTCTGATCAAACAAAATTTTTGATTTTTGCCCTATCCACTGAATTTTTGAATTTGAATGGGATTGGATTTTGTTTCAGTGGTGTTATATTCTGATGATGAGTTAAAATTAAAAATATTTGGTGAAATATTTGAGCCTAGATTATCGGTGAAAATCGAAGATATTTGTTTCCAAATTTAATTCGATTTGTTACCGTTTTGGAGTGTTACCGTTGGAATTTTTTTACCATTGGGGCTTACTGAGAATCCAAGTTAGAATAGAAAAAGGTTTGGTGTGTTATATATTTGGGTTTTTATCTGTTTATGGAAATATATTATTTCCTTGCTTCATCTCGCACCTCCCTATTCTCAGTGATCATGATATCTGATCGGAGATGGGCTATACAGAAGATGTTGAAGGTGTTACAACACCTCAGTCACCACACCCCGTGATTGAACAAGACATAGTTCATGTTGCTGAAGAACCAGTGCCCCTGGACTCCATTGCTCCAGGAGAGCCAAACAATGAGATTGACGTGGAGAATTTTCCAGATATGAGCGTACTGAACAAGGTGTTTCCTTCGAAACCCTTGACCCGTAGATCCAAGAGACAAGCTGGCTATAATCCAGATTACACCGCTTCGAAAATATTTCGAGGGAAGGGTCAATCATCTAGACCATCTCTGGTGGACACCGAGTTTACCTCTGGAGATGAAAGCTCTGATGAAAATTTCAAGCTTGTACGCCGAAAAGGGGAAAATCGAGTACCCAAGAACCTTCTGGAGAAGCTATTCTAGTTCTTTTTGCTGCTGAAAGAAAATCAGCAGGTGATTCCTCTAATAAGGATTCCACAGAGTTAGAAACTCCGTCGGTTGCTGCTAATATCAGGAAAAATGCATATGCATCTATTTATACTGTTGAGGAACCATCATCTGCTGCTCCTCTTGTATTTTCTGATGACGAGGAAGCTTCAATAGCAAAGTTCTTGGCTGGAATGAAGAATTCAAAATTTGACAAGCCTGTTGAAGACCCTCTCAATTCTGATGATGAACCAGTTAAGGAGATGCTTCAGGAATTCGCTGACAATCATCCACATTCCTCTGATAGTTCCAGCGTTGAGTCAAGTGAAGACTCAGATGCTGAAAAATAATTGGCAGAAGAGTCAGATTCTGATGACTCTGAGGAAGAAGAAGAAGATGTTGAGGAAGGTTTTGCCAACACCCTGGACAACACCTTGGGTGAAGACTATCGGGTAAATGAGTCTTATTCCTCAACTTTTTATTCCAAGAAAATTGCAGATTGTTGGGATAAGTATGCTGACCGTGAGTTTCTTGAGGAATGCAATATTGATGTGGAGAGCTATGGAGCTCAAAATTTGGTCAGATTCTTTGAGGTGAGAAATTTGCTGGCCACCGTCTCCGCTGCTGGTCCATATTGTAGGGAAATTGTTCGAGAATTCTTCAGTAATTTGACTGAATCTGTGAAGGATCCACGATATGTCAAGTATGGGAATGTGTATGTGTGAGGACAGCTTTATGCCTTAAGTCCTGCTATGATCAATGGATTCCTCCATACACTTACTGGTGATGATGTTGCACTGCCTAATTTGGATGAGATGACATTTATCATCACAGGAGGTCAAGTCACGGTATTTCTAGCTCACCCTAAAAAGTTTCAGGCTACCAAGTTCACCTCCTTCTACTTTGTTCTACAAAAGACCGTTGTCAAGACATGGAATCCATCTGGGAATTCTACTGTCGTTACCAAGCATCAGGCTCCATTTTTGTACGCCATTGGAACAAGAATCAATTTAAACTATGGTCGACTTGTGTTTGACACAGTCATGGCATTTGCAGACTCAACCAACCTTGAAGCTGCCTTATCCATCACTCATCTATTCTATGCTGTTGTCTCAAGAGATTGAGAATGATGATGATGATATTCTAATTGAATCTGGAGAGCTGTTGAAGATAGCACATGCATTGCTACGAGGCAACAGAACGATAGAACTACATTGGTCTGAATCAGGTGTTGCTGCAGGTGTTGTGGCAGGTGTTGCCAACACCCCCTCTGCCACTAAAATTTTTGTATCCCCTCTGTCGCTCAGAACAATGATCCTACATTTGTTCAATCTCAATTATTGCATGCTGAGCAGAAGATTGCACATGCTAAGGCTGATCTTGCCTACTATGAAGGTTTGAAGGCTCACTACGAGTCACTATTAAAAGGAGCTGGCCCTTCTGAACAAAAAGGGGGAGAAGAAAGTGAAGCTGAAGAAGAAAAAGTTGAAGCTGATGGCTCATATGAGAGCAATCAGTTCTAGATAAATTTGTTTTGCTAATTTAGTTTGTTTTGATTATTTTTTTCTAAGTGTTTGTTTTTTCTCTGCTCCTAATCAAAACTGTTTTTTTTTTGTTTTTAGCTCTGATATATTCTTTTTGTTTCTCCGTTTACTTATGTTTTCTGATCTGGAGTGTCGTCGCTAGATGTTGCCAACATCTCATGACAACACCTCCTCTTACACTTAGGGGGAGAATTTGGTTAAGTATTCATGGGGAGTTTTGATTAAGAGGGAGTTAAGTTGATTTGTTTTTGGATTAAAAGTGTTTTGTCCAGAAAGACAAAAAGGGGGAGATTGAAAGGAATATTGTATTCCTTAAATTTCTTAAATTTTGAAAAGATTTTATTTGACATCTTTTTCCTTTCTTGGACATGAAGTAACAAGTTATTTATTTCCTTAAATAAGTTGATTGGAGATATTGATAAGCTTATTAAAATATTTATCATATCATGTCGAATGTATATCTTTCATTGTTTGTGTAGATTTGATATGATCAAATCTAGAAAATCCTATGTGTGAGACCCCGTTTCTAATCTTCTAATCTCTAAATCAACAAATACAATCGAACACAAAGAGCCGAGGAAAACGAAACAATCAAATTTTTTTTTAAGAAGCCGTGTGCCCGCGCCTAAGCTTCGCAGAAACAACGGCGCAACCGCGCCAAACACAGCGCGCCTGTGCCGCCCTTCCGGGCTGCTGAACTCCAGGGCACGAAATAAAATCTTTTCAAGCACAATTCAATAATCCAAGCAACCAAGGTTCAATCCACAACTCATACATGATATAAGGGATTCGAAACACCAACAAAACGCGATTAACAATACAAGTTTGACGATATAATTTGATCGACTAATCAAAACAACACAAGTTCAAAAAACACAACCCTAAGACACGGTGTCTCACTTCTATCATCTCACCCGAGCTAACCCAAACGACTTGGTCCTGCTCCTGATCCTCCTGTTGCCAAGTACACATACAAACAAAGACAACAGCCGGATAAACCGGTTAGAACTATAATTTCTAAGTAAAAGAGACAGGCATACAAATCCAAATAAACATCTCATAACGAAATATAAAAATCATCAATAACCCAAAAGAGAGTGAATGTATGCATGACTTCCAAAACTCGGGACTATCAAATCAGATAATCGAAATATCAATCAATACTCCGTTGGGATCCCGGGGTCAAGTCACTACAACAACCCACCTACATACCCATTCGGGGTGGATGTCGCACGACTCAAACCCCTAGACTTCAAAGCAACTGTAAAAAGTATTCTAGTACTTGGAAAAACTCGAAATCCAAGACCACTTCAATATAGCTCCCTAAAACGTCTAAATTTCAAAACGAATCGAATATTCGGCTCAATATGAATGCAAGTGTAAATAAAATAATCAATCAAGTTCACACAAGTAAATAACATGTAGTATGTGATTTTCGGGGCTTGAGAATCAATCGAACTCGAGTATTCTACCCCATTCATATTCAATGTCGTCTTTTACCTTTCAAGTTCGTCAAGGATTCCAATCTGAAAATAATAACGAACTCAAATAAATAATCAATCGAATCACAACAAATCGAAACAAATAAAATCAATCAATATACCGTCTTTAATTCTCAATTCGATTCAACTCCCAAGTTCGATCCAAACCCAAAACTCCAATCCAAATCTTAAAATGAAGAATATACGAATTCGATATCAATCTACTAATTCAAACCAAACCCGGAAATCAACCGAAACAAACAACCGATAATCCAAAACTCGATTTCGATGGCATAACGGCTATAAACGGTCAAACCAAAAATCTCCAACATCATCAAAAAATTCCAAACAACTCATATCATTTTCTAAACCAGCAAAACAATCAAAATCCAACCAAAATCCAACACTCCATTTTCGAAATATGCCTCAAAATTCATATAAAATCTAAACTTCATTCTTTTTCCGAACCGACTTCGAATACACGATCTATGCTAGCTCAAGACTAACATACTCGAAGATTATCAAATTCTGACAACCCAACAAAAATCAAAGTTCGAGGATCGTAGCAAAACTTACGTCAAAACGACGTCCTCGTTGCGGTGATCGTGAATCTCAACTCGGAATAAAAATCTAATGGTCGGATTGTGCGAATCAGACGAAATAAAAGCTTGATGAATCGTCTTCCATGGCTTCCGAGGAGAGAGAGATCGAGAGAGAGGGAGGGAGGAAGGAGAGTGATGGGTTGATTGGTCAACTTGCATGTTATAATATATAAAAATCTAATTTTTGCATTTCGGTCCCTGAAACTCCCAATTAAATCGATTCAATCCCGGCTCACATAATTTCCATTAATTCAAACTAAATAATAATCAATTCTACTAATCCGAAATAATTAATTTCAGAGCCTTACACTATGCATACAAGAAAACCAAGAAGAGAAGGATTCTTGCCTATATATTGAGATAGGCGTGCACAAAGAAGAGAGAGAACATATAGAGAGACCGAACAAGTTGAGAGTTACTAGCTTCATAATACGTATGTTTAGAAAGAACCGAAGATCTTCTAAAGCTTGTGTCGGTCATGATTGCTTGATGCTTTGAAGAACAACTTGGAGATCAAAGATCAAAGATTTTTCGTCTCAAAAATTTTTGGCATCAAGATTTTCAACTCCTTACTCTACTTTATTTATTATATCTTGCATAGGATTTTTAGGAGTTATTTTTATGGTTTATTTTCTCACTTGTTACGAGAAAATTGATCTTACAATAATCACTAGTTCTAGGGTTTGTGAAACTTTTTAATTCATTTCTAGTGAAAGTTTTGCCCTGAGGCGCTGCAAGAATATTTTATACTCTTGCTTAAATCATTTGAGTCTATTTATTTGGTTGCTTGTTTATTTTAATCACATTTAACTTATATTCCGCTGCAAATTACTTAAGATGTTATTGTAGGTATTGTCAATACCTTATGACAACACCTCAAACTGTTTATGTGCAACCCCAATTCCCTTACACTATGTATATATTAATGTGGTTTATTTCTCAATGTTACAAAAGAAGTGGTTAAGAACATAAGTGGTTAAGAATGTGAGAAAGTGAGGTAGTGATATGTTATCTTTATGAATAATAGTAGGGTTTAATTTGGTACAACCATTAAAATGACCAAAAAGAGTTACTTTAACACCCTCATGCATTATAATATTATATTATATAAATATATATATATAAATCAACTTTTTTTCTTCTTTATTACAGACTAGTCAATTTCCATTTTTATGGAAATCACTGACACAAAATAAAAAAAATTGATTTATTAAGTGGGACACCATTATAAAAAGCTCCCGTTCAGTGCTGTTAAAATTTATGACTCCAAAATTAAAGAAAATTGAAATTTTGATCATTGTTATCACCAAAAAAAATCGGGTAGACGTAACAACTTTTTCTGGCTAGGTGTTCCTCCCTTACTGACTTTCCGATCCACCTGGCCTCCTTCCTGCACACACTAGACAACTCGTGAATGGCGTTGGAAGAGTTTTTCGGCATGACCACTCCGATGCCTAAGTCAGAACAGGACTTACTGGAGAAAAAAATTCAAGTGAATATAAAAACAAATAGTGTGTGAGAGAATGAATCTCAATTGAGAACCAAATCTGCTATTTATAGGAGACCCTAAATGAGTTTTCATGATAAGAAACATTATCATTCTCGGAATATCAGATATGACTTCCTTCTTATCGCAGATTCTTTCCTATCTTCAAAGATATCAAATCTTATTCAAAAGAAAATAACATATTCACACATACCTCGCCTCTTCCCACTCCACACTACACCATTCTTCCCTTCCACCTTACTTGCCTCTACTCCTCATCCTTACTTACACTTTCCTTCACAACTAATCCCACTTCATCATACCCATTGCCTCTCCCAGACCTGCACTAGGTAGATTCTCTCACTGGCCGAGCCGAGGTAAACCGAGCTGAGTCTAGGTGACTTCCCGACCTGACCGAGCCGAGGTGAGCCGAGGTGACTTTCCCGAACCGGCCGAACTGAGGTGAGCCAAGGTGACTTCTCGACCTGGCCGAGCCGAGGTGAACCAACTTCTGGGCCGAGGTAGACCTCCTACCGAGTTGAGGTAGGCCTCTTTCTTGTCTGAGGTGGACTACTATGTATCAATCTTAAATTTTATCTCATTGCGATAATGATTGTCTATATTATCAAATTTCTGTTTTAATCATGTATATTTGAATTGTTGGTAATCATAACCATTTTTCTGATGGAATGTTGAATTGACACTACGCATGTCAACGCTATGTTGGCGTCACATTGGAAATACGACTAAATTAAATAAAAGGACTAAAACTAGAATTTAACAATATAGAGAATCAAAATAAAAAAAAATAAAAAAAACTACCCGTGCGGGTATGGGAAAGGGGCGGTCCAAAGAAAAATGAGGCCCAGAGCGAAGATTAAAGTAAGAGTTTCTTACATTAATTTTAAAAAAAATTGATATTTATACTCTATTTTTTGTTATTTGCACTCCATTTGTAAATAAATTTGCACTCTATTCTACACATGAATTAGAGTGTAGGTAACACAAACTAGCTAGACTGTAAATATCAAATCTCATTTAAAAAATCAAATATAATCGAGCTATACGAAATTATCTTCAATTAACTGGACAATCGGGTGAATTTTATTGTATAATATGAATAGAATTCGCTTTGAATATATGGTTCAATTAAAAAAAAAAGAAGAACAGATGAAATTTAACTAAATTTAAATTTCAATAACAAGCTAAAGCCAATAAAATCATATTTTACTAATATATCTGGTTATGTTGTAGTTTTAGGTAATTGTTCATTTATGATATTGAAGAACCATATTATATAAGGGTTTTTCAAAAAAAAATATTATCTTATAAATTTATCGAGTTTATTAATTTGACTTATGGGCTCAAGTGAGAACCGAAAAAATTATTATTATATAGATATTATTAATTTATCAAGTATTAATATTAATTTATAAAGATTTCACTCTATATCAATTATAAAATTTAAATCGAAACAATATCACATGGTGAACTGGTGAAGTTCTAGTAATATTAATTTCCAGTAAATAAAATTTCACATTTAAAAAAAATATCGAGAGACAGTGAACAAATAATCATTACAATGAGTTAAAATGTATAACAGAAAATGTGCAGAGGAAAATTTAACACGAATGGCAGGCGCTGTATTAATATTGCCTTTTTTTTTTTTTTTTTTTTCCCCTGTACTGCAGAAGCCTAGACAATCCCATTTCAAACCCATGTACCAGTTTTTTCCAACAAAATTCAACCTAAAGGTTCAAATTCGCGGTAAATTTTTCAACATTCTTTCCCTAGTAAATACAAACTACTCCAGGAATTTTTCCAATTTCGTTAGCCTAACTCGTGCTAGTTCTTGTCTCCGTTCGCTTTCACGGTTTGTTGGATCAAGTTCTATGTTTATTTATTATGCTATCAAATCGTTTAATGTTTTATCAAAAATTATACCTGAAAACGACTATTCAAAAATTATCGAGCCCTAATGGTGCACCCGGCCCACTTTGCATTCAAAACATAGGGTGGGTAGGTTGGGTTAGAGAAGGCATGACACATGCTGACATGCACCTGCCCCCTCACTTGTTTTACATATAAAAAGAAAATCATAAATATTTAAGGTGAATTTATTTTGTTTTAAATCTTTAAATCTGTTTCAAAAAAAAAAAAAAAAAGTCGTTAAATCCAAATTTAACTTTTTATTCAGCTGTGATATAAAAATGTATGTTTGCGGTGTTTGGAACCATAAAAAAAATGTTGGGTTCATGTGTTTTTCTTCAATGAAAATCAATACAAAATGCTAAAAATATGATACTAATATATAAATTTGAGCACCAATTATTTCATATTTGTACTAATATATGTTTTTTTAGTACTCAAATATGTATAGTAAATTAGTGAGTATTTATATTAATTACATTTTTGTCTTTTCTTGGATACAAATTCGTACGAAACATTGCAAAAATAATACCTAATGTATGATATTTTGAGTAACAATTATTTCAGATTTGATACTGTTATATATTTTTGAGTACCCCAAGTATGTGTTGATATTAATAAAGTATTTAATTTTCATACTCAAAATCTTATGCTTTATATCAAATCTAAACCATTTTGTGCTCAAATATTATATATTAATATAATATTTTTAATGTTTTGTATCGATTTTCGCATTTAAAAAGACACATGGACTCATAGAATGCAAAAATAATTTTAGTGTACCAGAAGTTGTAAACATAGATTTTTTTTGACAGAGAATGAATGCAAGTTTAATTTTGAGTTTGAGGATTGAAATAAATTTTTTTTCCCAATATTCAGCATTAATTGAATTCATTTTAATAACTTTCTGCTGTTTTTTAAATTAATTTTCATGTTAATTTTAGAATGATATGATGTGTTTAATCTTCAAAAATTTATATAAATATAAAATAATATTTATTAATTTAATAAGTAGATAAGATACTATAATAATAGATAAATTACGTACAAATAAGTTGGTTACTCTAAAGTACTTTTAATATTATTAATATGGGCTAGTTTGGTAAGCATGATTCTTGATGGATAATATAATTGCCCCATGTTTAGGAATCTTGTAACAATAGGTCCGGGATTAGGAAATTGTGCAAGTGAGAAAATATCTGAAATTAATCCTCGATTTCAGAAGGTATTAAGAAGATGTGTACATTACGAAAGATTACATATATGGTCGGTTTACACAACTATGTGTACATTAGAAAAAATTACATGGTCGGTTTACACAACTACTCTTTGCCCTAGAACTAGGAAATATGTGTACCTTAGGAAAAATAATTGACTGTGTATGTGAATAGAGTTTGTGCCGATCGAATTCTTGAGATAAATGGTTTGCCGCAGATGCCGTTGTTGTAACAAATTTTTTAGAGAAATGGTTTGTCAAATTTTAAAGCTCTAATATCATTTGACGTTCTTCAATGTTGTTCCCGGTTTAGTGCCCGAATGGGGATTCAACGCCTCACATTTTTTTGCATTTGAGATGTTCACATAAACATCTCAAATGCAAAAAAATTGGGCCCTTGGATGCAGCACATGTGCAATGCATAAACATCTCAAATGCAAAAAAATTGAGCCCTTAGATGGTAGCACATGATTGGATCCTTGGATGCAGCACATGTGCAATGCTCATGTGCTACCATAGCTTCTCTTTGTGAAAGTACATTAGAAAATTTATTTCCTAATGATGGGTTCACTGTGCTGATTCCTAAAAAATGTCGAAAATTGATACTTTCAATTTTTGTTAAAAAAATAGAGAGTGTTAGTACTTTTTATTGAATAATGCGTCAAATACTTTGAAATGATAATATAGGCAGATGTTGCACCGACATAGATGAGGTGAGTAAGTTCAGAGTGATTGAGACATAAATTTTTAGGTCATATCTCACGATTCTACTAACTTTGTAAAATAAAAGGGTTATTTTGGTGAAGATAAAAATAGTTCACAATATTATGCCCACCATAAAAAACGAGCCAAACAAATTTTTTTTTAATCTCAAGCATCAAATATCAATTACCTATGTAGGATCGAACATTTGTCGCTTTACCAAAAGCTAAACTATAGCTGGTGATAATGGTGAAACTCAAATAATTTAAACTGCACAGCAACCCAAATACCATGGTTCAATTGCTCTGCCCAAAAAGATCAATTATTGCACCCCAACAACTTATCACTCATATTTTGTTTTTCAAATTTTAATCTCATCATATGGACCAAGCAAACCCTATGCAACAATATAAACATCATATTTGGATATATAAACTAGCCCCTCCAAGTAATGACTATCTCGCAACTCATTAGAAGCAAATATTTGACATTAACTTTGATATTGTTTATACTAGGAGAGCTCGGGGCTATGCTTGAAATTAACTTTCATGATAATTTTGTAACTCAAATATTTTAAATTATACATTAACCTAAACATCATTAGTCACTCTCACAGCACGAGGCAACTATTCGTTCTGATTGTTATTGTATTAAATAGAATAAATAAACATTTTATTTTTGAAAATTATTTTATTGATTAAAATTATAAAAATATATTTATAATTATTAAATTTTATATTATAATAAAATATCGTACTCATTATATAAAAATATTATACATATCAATTAATACTAACATAAACATATATATATATATATATATATATATAACAATTGATAAATTATATATTCAAAAAATATATATATTTAAAAATATTCATAAATATATAATAAAATGATGTTTCTTTCTTTATCTGTGCTATAATATTATAATTTATATGAATAAAATTACAATGCATCAATAAATCAAAATATAACAGCGAAAATATAACTTATTATATTTATACATAATACTATAAAATAAAATTTTTATATTTAAATATTGAATTTTAAAAAATATAAAATCATGTAATTTGTAAGAAATATCTAAACTAAATACAAAAAAATTTTACAATCATAATTGTGCAAATCGAGACAATAAACAAGACACGTGAGATGTTGTGTTGGTGCTTCGACCTCCATAGACTACCGATTTTTTTCAATGATATATATATGTGTGTGTGTGCGTGTGTGCATGTGACGTGCACGTGCCCTTTCATTTATGATATAAAAATTTCATGTTGAATACTTTTTCGGATGCATTATATACGAATTTAATTTAATTTATTATAGTATAATCAATATGTTTTTTATTTTTACAATTTAATCATAAAATAATTTTAAAAGCAGGATTGTAGTAAACCAGTATCCGATTTACGTGTTTAAGTTGGTTAATCATATTTAAAAAAGTCAAACATGATTAAAGGATTCTAATATGATCAATCGGACCAAGAGATCGACCAGGATGTCAGAAAACAGTCCAAGAGACAAAATTAACTCGGTAGTTTGGAAGATCCGAACATAGACCAATGTGAGTTCGACAAGCGAAGGAGTTCGGAAGCAGATCGGAACTTTCGAACAGGAGATCGGAACATCCGAAGAGTTAGGCCATGCGTATTATCTATGTGTCAAGTGTGTGTAAACGTGGAAATACATGCAGATCGGAGCTTCCGAAGAGCAAATCAAAGCTTCCGATCAGAAGCAATTCGAGATGTGGTAGACATGCGAGTTCGAAGCTTCCGAACCATTGCCTAAAAATAGGGACCGAAAGCTCATAATTCATTGTGTGTTTGAGGTGTTTGAGTGTGTATTAGCGTTTATTTCTTAGGGTTCTAGTCATTTACTTGAGGGTTGAGCGATAGCGAGGTGTAACGGGACTTGTAACGAAGCTTAGGTCAGGACCTTCGACATCAGCGGACTGATGACGTACGTATGTATAACTATAGACACTTAGTAGCTATTGAGATTAGTTATTAGTCTAGTTAATTCTTATAGACCAGTGTTAGTGATATAGTATTTTCTTGGCTTGTAGTCTTGGGCTGTAGATACTTATACATCTAGGCCAGTTGTTGAAATACGTAAAGTACTGACTGAGATATCCAGCGAGTATGCATGCTTATGTGTTGAATATTATGTTTCATGATACATTTTTTTACTGATTTGATATATTATGTTGTATGTGCATATTCATGATAAGTCGAGTCTCCTTCGAGATAGCCTTGGTAGTATGCTCTCTCAGCCATATATTTCTTGATATATTGCCGGAAACCATGATACGTCGTGTTGACGGAGACTGACGCTACGGTGATCTAGACGAGTGTGTGGATGTACCCAGCGGAGTTGACCCAGATGATACTACATACTCATTGGTGCCTAGATTGAGAAAGACTTGAGATCTACCCAGATACCCATTCATTCATTTTGCATGCATCATATCAGTCTGTATAATCGTGCTTTACGTTTTGAGCGTAGTTCGCTCATATCCAGTGTTTTGTTCTTGGACACCCTATTCGACGGGACAGTTGCAGGTTGTAACGCCCCGTTTTTATCTTAATTGAACTTATTTGAGATAATCAGTTATTTCAGAATTAAAAAGACGACTTTTTATTGATCAGGGACTATTTTGCAATTTTTGGAAATTTCGGGGACTAAAACGCAAAGTATGGATTGTTATATTATTGGAGGCTTTGACTAGTCTCCTTATCTTTCCCCTCATCCCTTCCAACCGCCTCTCCCTCCATTGAAGCGACGAAAGCTTCCCCAAGCTTTTGTGATTTCGATTTTAGCTCGATCCGTCCGTTGAAATTCAATCTCGAGTAGATATCTGCGATCACAGCATCAAGTGCTCCGTTTGGAAGTAAGTTTCTCTTATTTCTACGAGGTTTGAATTTTTGAATGTCTTTAGAATTGATTGATATTCGGAGAGGATGTTCTTGAGGTTGCTGTGATAGTATATCTAAGACGGTTCGGAGATATATCAATGATCGGATTTGATATGATTTTTCTTATGATTTTCAAAACTTAGATTTTTGAGATGTGTTGGGTTTGACTTGGAAATGATGTTAGATGATTGTTATGAGTATATTGGATTGATATTCTGCTGTCTGCGATTTCGATTTGATCAGTTTATAGCCGTTATGCCGTCAGTTTGAGTTTCGGGATATCGTTTTTATTGATTTGATTATACCGAGTTTGATGAGGTTTTACTATCGATATTGATCATGTGACTTCTTCTGTTGGATTGATTCAAATTCCTTGGAGTTGCGAGATTGCAGCTTCGATCAGTTTGGAAGATTGAGCCGATTGAAGATTGTGAAACGACAAGAAGGTATAAGATGACTTTGGAATGAAATAGGACGATTAACTCGATTCCGGATCGACTCGAGTGTCCTAGAAGAAATCACATATTGCATGTTTAAATGTTTACTTGATTTATGATTGAAATGATAATTAAGTGCATGAGATCATATAAGCATTCATATTGAGCCGATTGATTATTCATTTTGAATTGGACGATCTGGAGATTATATTTGAGTGGCCTTGATAGGCGATTTACTACGAGCGTCGATTAACTCACTATAATGCCGTAGAGTCTAGAGGATTAAAATATATCTCGTCCACCTCGAAAGGGGAGTTCGGTGTGATTGTTGAATATTTTAACCTCGGGATCCCAAACCAAAGAAAGAAAGAAAAAAGAATTCATTTTGATTATCTGAGTCTGATAATCCAGAAGTTTTAAAGTCATGCATATCATTTTATTCCGCAGTTGAATGAATTATTTGAGGAATATGTGGAACTTGATTATATATCATGTTTTGATATATTATGTGATGATGTATGCTAGTCTCTTTTACTGGGAATATTATTCTCACCGGATTATCCTGTTTTTGTCTTTGTTTGTATGTGTACTTGGCAACATGTGGGGCAGGACCGAGCCAGAGAACCCATGAATAGGTGTTGGAGAGGATAGAAGTGAGGCTCTTGGTAGTAGGAGTTGAATCTAAACTAAGAATCGAATGCATGTTCTATTAGTTAGAGGATTGTATAACTTTGAAACTATCTTGTAATGAATTATGCATGTTTAGATTGAAGTTGAATGGTGTTGTAGTTGGAATCAAGCATGCTCTGTTCTTTTATTATTTCTGGGCAGAGGGTGCGCTCGATCGCACGAGTGCGTGGGATCGAGCGCAGCCCTCCATTTTGCAGAGGCAGAGAACTTCGCAAAATTGGTGCGCTCGATCGCACGAGTTCATGTGATCGAGCGCAGCACCTGTTTTTCCCGGCAGAACTTGTTTAATTTCTGGTGCGCTCGATCGCACAAGTACATGCGATCGAGCGCAGCACTGTTTTAAAAAAAAAAATTAATTGCCTTGACTTTTGAATTTGAGTTGATGTTGAATTACTTTATATTATCGTTAGATGATTAGAACCGAGGCCTCACACAAGTGGTTTACCTTGGACCTGAGTTAGTTGCTGACCAAGGCTGGATTGCAGAGTTAGAGGTTAGATTGCTGACTTAAGTATGATTCTTTTGTATTGAGTTTTGTTTACCGGTTGTTTTCCGTATGTTGGTTTATTTTCCGCATTATCTCTGATTAAGTTTCTTAATTATTGTTATTGCATACTTAAAACTTTGGTTAGTAGGTGATTCCCGATCGAGTCACTACATGGGTATGAATCTAGTTAAATTTGATAACAATATTGGACTTAAAAGCAATTTAAGTAAATGATAAATTTAACTTTAATTATATATGAATTAAACCATTTTAAATAGTACATACATCAACTTGACATTTTATCAAGAGTTCGTGTACCAAAATACTTTTTGCTCATTTTTTTTATATCAATAATAATGTTATCGATATGATCATCGAAGTCCTAATTTTGAAACAAAATTTCAGAATTGAAATTCAGTCATAACAAATCTTCTTTTCATGCTAAACCAAACATCAATAATAATTTTCTTGTTTAGAAATTAAATGAATCACTGTAAACCAACTCCGAAAATTGTTGTAAACAAACTCTAAAATTGATGAATGTTTAGTGGATGTGTGTGTATATATATAAATAGATATAAAAATTTAAATTTATTTTACACGAAAAGAACACCAAATTTGAATATGACGGTGACTTTTTTTATGTCATGTGCTCATACCATCATTTTTGCCTCCATTTTTATCACGTATCATTTTTTTTTTGTCACATCACATCGCTATTAAAATAGACTAAAATAGGAAAAACAAATTGTAAATTAATAGACTAAGATCGTATATTGACTCACAAAAAGATAAAAAAAATAAAAATGTGGAAATTAAATTACTAAGGTTGTGTTTGGTTTAATGGATATTATAAGGGCTATTTGAGAATCAGTCCCTAATATCAAGTGTAAATTAAGAATCAGTCCCTGTGTTAGGAAATTTTGTTTGAACTCCCTGATCTCACTTTTTTTTCATGGATAAAAAACGGTACAAAAAGTTAAATATACGGTACTAATATATAATATTTGAGTACTAATAGTTTCAGATCTAGTACAAAAATCAAGATTTTGAATATAACATTTGAATTACTTTATTACTACCAAAACTTATTATACATACATGTTTATGTACAAAATATTTATATTAAAATATTTGTTCGTCATTTTTTTTTACATATATTAGTATTTTGAAAATCACAAAAATCAACAATTTTTTTGGTATTAATTTAAGATATTTGAGTACAAAAATATTTAATTTACGTATTGATTTATATATTTTTGGCATTAATTATTTCAAATTGAGTACAAAATCATGACACATGGATTGATTTGTGGGCCCAGGAAGTAGAAACAAACTTTTAATGGATTAGGGAGTGCAGAAAAAGAAAAAACCTAACAAGGACTGAATCATAAGAAATCATGTGATGGGGAGATTTTTTAACAATTAACCGATATTATAATGTATGGATAAAGTATATTGAGATTATTGAATTAATAGGATATGATTGAAATAAATAATGAAATGTTTGATTTGAATGATTAATATCAGGATTGAAATAATGATAAATTAAAATTTTACTTTTTTTTCCCTTATCATTATAAATAAAAAATTTAAATATTATATTAATTATTAAATTTCATTCATTTTAAATTCAAAACACAAAAAATAACTTAAAATATTTATTAAGTTTTGGGAAATAATAAATTAAAAATAATATAAATATGAATTTATTTGATAATTAAAATATTAATAAATATTTTGAATATTAATTTTTTAAAAATAAAAATTAGTAACAATTACAATATTATTGTTAAATAAATAATATATTAATAATTAATAATAAAATACGGTGAATATTAATTATATTAATTATTATATTTGTTATATTACAAATTATATTTATTTATTATTATATTAATTATTAATAATTAATATTAAAATATGGTGAATAGTACTTCGATTAAGTATTATATTCGTTATATTATAAATTATATTTATTTATTATTATATTCTTTATTAAATTTTCATTATTTTCAAATTAAAAAAATAACCAAAATATTAGTTAAAATTTATAAAACCATTAAATTTAATAATAATATAAATATTCATTTATTGGGAAATAGTAGTAATAATCTGAAAATTATTAATTAATATATAAAATTTTAATTTTCATACTACAAAAATTACTGAGTATTAATTAATATATATATAATTTAAATTTAATGTTAAATTAAAATAGTAATAATATTTTTAATATTAATTTTAATTTTAAATAATGTTTAGTAACAATTAAAATATTCATGATAAGGAAGGATTGTTTTTACCAAACACAGCCTAAAAAGAAAATTATCCTTCTCTTTAATGATAATTAATATTTTAAATCATAAGGAATCATTTTAGGAACAAAATATCTTTGAATTTATGAATGTCTCGTACCTAAAATATTGTATTAATTGAAATCGGAGTCCAAGATTTCAACATATTTATATATATATATATATTTTTCAATCAAAGATTTTCAGCATTGACCAATGATATTGGAATATTCACTTTATGATTTATATAATATAAATAATATAATATAGAGAAATTATTATTTATATTATTAAAATATTTATCCAACAAAATTTTGTCCACCCATCAATTCTATAAATCTCAGACAATGGGCTTTCCATCTGTGTCTACACCCAAACTTCTCCTCCTTTCTACCTCAAAGCCGCCATTTTTGTCCTTCGACATTTCTTCTTGAAGCTCTGATTCTACATTCTCTGTGAAGAAGAGCGAGGATGAAGGAGATTTGGACGACAATGGCTTCGATGATGGGCGTTTGGGCGTTCTGCCAGAGCCTTCTTCAGACTGTTTTCCCCCCAGAACTCCGCTTCGCTTTCTTCAAATTCTTCCACCGTTTCTTCAGCTACTTTTCCTCCTACTACTACTACGACATCACCGAAATCGACGGTGTAAACACCAACGAGCTTTACAACGCCGTGCAGTTGTATCTGAGCTCCTCTGCCTCCATATCGGGCACCCGCCTCAGTCTCACGCGTGGCCTGAACTCTTCCTCCATCACCTACGGCCTGTCGAACAACGACCGTTTGATAGATTCTTATAAAGGGGTGACTGTGGAGTGGGAGCATATCGTCACGCAGAGGCAATCTCAGACCTTTTCGTGGCGCCCGTTGCCGGAGGAGAAAAGAGGGTTCACTCTCCGGGTGAGGAAAAAGAACAAACAGATGGTGCTCGGCTCGTATCTTGATTATGTCATGGAAAAGGCGAATGATTTGCGGAGGAGGAATCAAGATAGGTTGCTTTACACGAACACGAGAGGCGGGTCTTTGGATTCGAGGGGTCATCCCTGGGAATCTGTGCCGTTCAAGCATCCCAGTACTTTTGATACCTTGGCCATGGATCCTGTCAGGAAATCCGAGATTATGGCTGATCTTTTGGATTTCGCAAATGGAGAATCTTTTTATCAGAAAACTGGGAGGGCGTGGAAAAGAGGGTATCTGTTGTATGGTCCCCGGGCACTGGTAAATCTAGTATGATTGCAGCCATGGCTAATTTTCTTGGATATGATATTTATGATCTTGAATTGACTGAGGTGAATACCAACTCTGAGTTGAGGAAATTGCTGATGAAAACTACTTCTAAGTCCATTATTGTTATTGAAGACATTGATTGTTCCATTAACTTGGCTAACAGAAACAATGCCAATGGAGGCTGTAGGAAAAATAGCTTAGACATTGCATCTCCTCCGGGGCCTAATGCCGCAGAGGCCGGAGCAAACTCGATAACACTTTCAGGGTTGTTGAATTTCACCGATGGTTTGTGGTCCTGTTGTGGGAGTGAGAGGATTTTCGTGTTCACCACAAACCATATCGATAAACTCGACCCGGCATTGCTGAGGAGTGGGAGAATGGACATGCACATACACATGAGCTATTGTTCATCTCCTGCATTGAAGATTCTGTTGAAGAACTACTTGGGAGTTGAGGAGGATGATGGGGAGAAGGAAATTCTTGAGGAATTGGATGGTGTGATTGAGGAGGCAGAGATGACTCCTGCTGATATGAGTGAAGTGTTGATAAAGCACCGGCGCAATAGGCGTAGGGCGATCGAGGAATTGTTGGCGGCATTGAATGCGAAAGCGGAGAAGAATAAAAGGGCCAAGTCGAGGAAGAAAAGCGGGGACGAGGTCGAAGAAGAGGAGCAGGAGAAGAGGGCATTGGATAGCCCATTGGAAAACGGTGATTTTCAAGAAAACTGCGGTAAATCTGAGGGAGAGGATGAAGCAGATCAAAAAATGCATTGATTTTGTTTTCTGTCTGTTTGGGACCATTTCCTGGTGTACTAGAAATCCTGTCTTAATGGAGAGGCTTGAGGATTTGCAAGAAAGGGGGTGAGTGATTGATTGGGCACTGGACTAGAGGGGTTAATGCTGGTGGGACTTTGCGTGTTTGTACTGGGGAAAAAAAAAAAGAGGGTACTGTAATCTAATTCAATGCCATTTATTTTTTGCTGCTTTGAGTCTTGGTGATAGCATTGATTTAGTACCAATTTCATTAGTACATTTTGTGATCAATCAATATATTTCATTCACTTCCATGTGGTGTGTTTGGTCTTAATCTTGTTGGTTCATGTCGGACTATGGACCGGATCGACACACCCGCCGCACAGTTTGTCCAGTCGTATTCCTCCTTTTATCCGGAGGAGGTATACGACTGAACGAACTCGAACCCTTTAAACAACTCCAAGGAGAAGACACTTCATGTTCTGTTAATAATCAGTGTCATGGCCTAATGTTTTAACCATTTGTTTGTTCTTCATGAGACGCCATTCTAATCTCCACTGTAGGAGTACTGTTCCTCAATTTATGTTTTTTCTAGATTTTAGAAATATATAATCTAATATACTTTTTTTTTTTTTCGCTTTGATTTTCTATCAAATCGATTTGGTTATTTCGGTTCAATTTATTCGATTTTTACAATTATTTAAATTAGTAATTAGATATTTAAAATATATATATTAATTTTTAGTTAATTTTTTTAATTACAACTTTTAAATATAAGCAAATAACTATCCACTAAAAATTAACAAAAATATTTTTAATTCACTAAATATCATTTTATATAATATATATAATCTAAATAAATAAAAATACAAATAACGTTATAAATTAAATTAAATTTCGATTGTTTTAGTCGATTTGGTTTTGACATATATAATTTGAAACTGAATCATATAAACTTCGATTTTAATATTTATATCCGAATTAAAAAAAATCCGATTTTCCATTTGGTTTGATTCCGTTCGTTTTTGTGTTTCTTTGGTTTGAATTTACGCTTTTTTTAAACCAAAGTTTGAACAATCTATCCGACGAATTTATCTAGTCACCATGGAGAAATGCATATCCTTGTGTGGATAGTATTTTATTGGAACTTTTCCTGGACGATCGTGAATTGCTGTCTAATAATGGATATGTACCTAGAGCCAAAGTGGTTTTACTTGTACGCAGCCAGTTGGTGTGAAATTAAATATATCATTTACCCAAGAACGTTTCACCATAGATCAAAGGAACTTATATGATTGATTAGTTGTAATACATGTGGTTAATCATAGTTATTGATTTGGTGTGTGACGCACACAATACATCAAATATGTTACATCGAGTGAAAAAAGGTATAATACATGTGGTGAATCATAACTATTGATTTAGTGTGTGACACACACACAATACATCAAATCAATGGTGGATGTTACATCAAGTGAAAATCAACGGGTATAAAATGACATCATCATAGATAAATGCATCGATGCGTTGACGTTGGTGGTGGGAACAATGACATTATTGTACATGTTTGATATTGAAAGCACAATTCTATTTGATGAATTTTAACAACGTACGTACCGTAAAAAAAAAAAAGACTAAGAAATTGGTTTCAAGAAAATCATATATCGAAGAATTATTTAAGGTTTTGAAACTCATCAAATAGAATTGTGCTTTGCATGGACCTAAGTTGCATCTCACGATGCATCATTCCTCTTCTCTCACCTTTGTAGTTCTAGGTCGCACATGAGCCGAGTCGAGCTTGGCTTGAATCGATTAAATCTTGTCTACTCGTGTTTGTGCTCGAACTCGAACTCAATCGAGTAATCCATTTCAAACTCGGCTCGACTTGTGTGTACAAAGAATTAAAAGATCAAGGCCGTGGTGCATGAGGATCATTTGCTTTGATTAGCATAGCATTTGGTACGGACTTCTAATTGTTGTAGCAAAATGTTTGAAACTATTATAGCTATTGGTCTTCGATGCGTTCATGTGATGAACACGTGCATCTTTTAGTAGAGACAAATTTCCAACCAATGGCCCACAAATCACTAGTTAATAAATGGATTCTGTGGAGAAAAGGAAACAAAATATTTTATTTGTACAGAGATATTAGTTAATATTTTATTCTTTTGTGTAGATTATAGTTAAAGATAGGTAATATTCTGTCACATAAAATTAAGGCTCTAGTTGTGTATATAATGATGAACTTTGTAACATATTTGATATGAGAAATATTATTCATGCCACTCAAAATGTTCTCTTATCTCGTGTGCATATATTTCTTGTATTTGGTCTTTTCATATGGCAGAGCCGTAAGGCTTTGATAACGCAATTGGGGACCTTGTGAAAGGAGCACTAACCTCTGGGTTGATAAACCCTCGCTCTCCACATCGTTCAAATCGTGATTCCGTTGGAATTCAAACCGAAGTTCATCTCTTGCAAAGAAGCAACTCTTCATGGGCCATAAAACCAACGCCCTTGCATTCCCTGTGAAGAGGCGACGAGTTTGAGGAACAAATCCGACATCTTGCAGTCCCTGAACAAGTGCGATTATGTCTGGGTCAAAAGACGAGAATTCGGAAACCTCCAGTGTTGTCGTGGGCCTGAAATCACAAGATTTGTACCTAAGACACCGTTTGATTTGAGGTATGATATAAGTAATATATAGATAAGTAATATAATGTAATAAAAAAATATATAAAAAATGATAGTTAAAATAGTATTGGATTTGATTGATATATTATAGTTTATTTGATTTGATTGATTAAATTTTATATAAAAATGTTAAATGATTATCTTGTCTTTTTAACAATAAATAAAATAAAAATTATATTATTTATAAGAGATAATATAGTAATTTAAATTCAATGATTTGATTTATGTAAGATAAATAATTAATTATTTTATTGATGTAAAATAAATAGTTAATATATGATAAATAATATGATGAAAAAAACGTGAAATGAGATGAGATGAGTTATACATATATTAGTAATATGGTGAACAAAACGGTGCCTAATGGGCTTGATCACTCATTAGTCCATCTTACCATTCATAAATTGAATGGTAAAAATTTTTTGGAATGGGCACAGTCCATTAAATTGGTGATTGACGGCAAATGACGACTGAGATACTTGACAGGAGAAACGAAAGAACCTGAAAAGAAAGATTCCAAGTGGAATTCATGGAAATCTGAGAATTCTATGGTAATTGCATGGCTTATAAACTCCATAAAACCTTCAATAGGGAAAACCTACCTGTTTCTTCCAACTGCTAGGGATGTCTGGGATGCTGTGAGGAGACATTTTGATTTGTAGAATTCTTCATAGATTTTTGAACTGAAAACTAGGGTGTGGAATTCCAAACAAGAGGAAAGGAACCTGATTGATTATTACTATGAAATACGAGTATTATGGCAAGAATTAGACTTGTGTTATGAAGAATCTTGGGAATGCAAGAATGACAGTATAAAATACCAAAAACGAATGGAAAATGATCGAGTATATGTGTTTCTTGCTGGACTTAATCGAGAGCTTGATGATGTTCGTAGCAGAATTCTCGGGAAGAAACCCTTGCCATCTCTAAGAGAAATTTTTTCAAAAGTAAGAAGAGAAGAGGGAAGACGTCAGGTAATGCTAAGTGGCAAACCTGTGCCTACAATTGAAGTGTCTGCCCTGGTGTCCAAAAACACCTATAACCAGCAACCTCGACAATGGCTGAGAGGGGAACGAATCAAGTGTGAACACTGTCATAAGCCAAACCACACGCAGGAGATGTTGGGAATTGCATGGCAAACCACCAAACTGGAAGCCAAAATTCCCAAAGCAAAAAGGCCGAGAATATAGAGCCAATCAAACTGAAGCTGGAGAAGAAACCGGGGCAACCTCTGGAACACCTTCTTTTAGTAAGGAACAATTATACCAATTGTATAAAATTTTCCAATCCAAACAGCTCTCAACACCCACATCTGCCTCGTCTTCTAGTTCATTAGATCAGCAAGGTAACTTCTTCCAACATACGGCCTTACATGCATCTATGTTATTTGATGATCCATGGATAGTAGATTCTGGAGCAACCGTGTGACGACCCGAGTTCTAATCTCTCATTTCAATATAATTCACCAAATAATCATAATTAATAGCCAAACATCAAAGACTTAATAAAATAATTTTATTTTTTTAAAAAAAAAAGTTCAGCACCTCGCTCGATCAGGTAAAAGCACCCGATCTAGCGAGCCCTGAAGCCCAACTTCTCGGGTTGGAATGCCTCGCTCGATCGGGTAATCTCCACCGATCGAGCGAGCCCAAAATGCTCGATTCTCTGTTTCCAATTCAAGGGCCTCGCTCGATCAGTGATATTCACCCGATCGAGCGGGCTTCTTGTCCAGAACACAAACAGAAGTTCTTTTGCTGTCAAAACGAGTCCCTTCATCCATTTTTCATCTAGCATCAACTCATACATGGTCTATACATAATCATAGGCTAACATGCATTCTAACATGATATAAGTTGATATGAGTAAATCATGTCAAAGCCTTGAAAATAATCTCAAGATAGGTCCACATATCATACATGGAACATCTTATACAAGTATCAAGTTAAGTCTTAGGAATTTACATAAACCATCTCAAGTCTTATAAACATCATCAAGACAACAACTTAATAGCCAACAAGTCTTGGCATAAGTAACTACAACATGATCATGCCTCTGGACTCAACACAAAGCATTGACAGCACAATGGACATCTAAACTCGGATCACCACTCTATTCTCTCATTCTTCGTTCTTCAAACTCGCTTGTGCCCTGTTCCACTCCCGCCTATTGCCATGACACATACAATACAACAATAGCCGGATAACTCCGGTGAAAAACATATTTCCCAGTAAAAGCAACTAACATGCAAATCAATTCATATATATCAATCTCATGATATAAAATAAGAGACAATGCATGCTTTAAAAATAGGTTGCTCTCAAAAATTCTCTCGTTTCTTCGGTTGGGATCCCGAGAAAAAGATATCATAACTAACCACCGACTCACCCGATCGAGATGGGGCAACTTATCTTGCTTCTCTAGACTTTGAAGCCACCATACATGTAAATCAGACGCTAGGCTATATCAACCACCCAGGCCATACACATATAGTTCCTCAAATCGTCTATTCGAACGTTTCCGTTCATTTCAAAATCAAAGAACAAGTCTCACAAGATGAATGCAATATATAAAATCGATATAGCATTCATTCACATCATAGCCTTATTCAAGAATTCATATAAGAGCACATAAAAGCAAATAAGCAAATAAGTATGTGATTTAGGGAACTCGATACAAATCATCTCGAGTTATAATCTCATTCAAGTAATAATCCACTTTTACCTTTCGATTGTGAGGTTTCAAGGTGTCTTTGAGGCTATCCAAATCTGAACATTAATAGAACCAAACCTCTATCAAAAGCTGCCCTCAAGTTCAATCCAAATCTAATCACAAAATAAGCTCCAAACCTTGTTCTTTCTTCTAACGGTTTCCCAATCGAGATTCTCGAGTTGATGTACCCTGTTTATCAACTGAAATCACAGCGTATAAATCAAGTAAATATCAGCTACAACTCAGCAACATCTTAGTTCAAGATACAATAGCAAAACAGTTCATAACCATAAGTCCGGCGCGTAACGGCGTAACGGCGTAACGTCGGCAATCGAAACTCAATTACAACAATTCTAACAATCATATATATCTCATATCCATCAAAACCAGCAATAATTCCTCCACATATCAGCAGGTATACTATCGAATAAGCAGCTGGAATTATAAGAACATAATCGATATCCATTCTTCAGCCCGACTTCAACATAACAAAGAATACAAGCTCATCAACCATAATTCAAACACAAATCTGATCTCTGCCATTTTCGAATTCTCAAATCATGATGAACTAAAATAAAACTTACATCAATTCGAAGGTCTCATTGCAAGGAGTCCAGAACACTTTTCGGAATCAAAATCTGATAACCGGAACTCAAGATATTGGCATTTAAAGATGAAGAAGAAACTTGAGGTTCTTTGTTCTTCTCTCTCGGTTCTTCTCTGAATTTCTGATGAAATTTGAAGTCCTACACGTGATTGCTTATCAGAATCACAAGTGTCCAAACAATTTTCCAATATTTGCACTTTGGCCCCTTAAGTCTTCAATAATTGCAATTTGATCCTCAACCTTTACTTTCATTCAATTTCAATCATAATTAATTTAAGAATATTAGAATTTAAATCGAAACTCCAAATATTTCCAAATTAAATATTCTCGGATTAAAATTAAATAATTCCGGGTGTTACATTTCTCCCCCGCTAAGACACGATTTCGTCCTCGAAATCGCAAATACTATCAGCACATCATATAAAACGATAATAGAAAGACTGAAGAAAATACTCACATCATTGAAACATTTCTGGAAATTGTTGTCTCATTTCCGATTCTGTCTCCCAGGTTGCTTCTTCAATACCATGACGACTCCACTGAACTTTCACAAGCGGAATAGTCTTCGTTCGAAGTTGCTTCTCCTTACGATCAAGAATCTGAATTGGCTTTTCAAAATAACTCAAGGTTTCATTGAGTTCAGCCTCATCAGCGTGAAGCACATGAGATTCATCAGCAAGATATTTTCGAAGCATCGATACATGAAAGACATCATGTATTCCGGACAAAGACGGAGGTAAAGCTAATCGGTAGGCAAGATTGCCTATTTTCTCAAGAATTGCATACGGACCAATATAACGTGGAGACAACTTCCATCGCTTGCCAAATCGTACAGTGCCTCTGAATGGAGAAATCTTCATAAACACCCTATCCCCCTGTTCAAAAGACAAAGGTCGACGTCGAACATTGGCATATTTAGCTTGTCTGTCATGAGCTGTCTTCATTCTTCTCTGAATAATCTTTACCTTTTCAGTCATATCTCGAATCATGTCAGGCCCAATATCAGGTACCTCGGAGATATCATCCTAGTACAAACGAGATCAACACTTTCTTCCATATAAAGCTTCAAACGGAGCCATTTCAATACTCGATTGATAGCTGTTGTTGTACGAAAATTCACAAAGTGATAGTGAATCTTGCCAACTAGTGCCAAAATCAAGCACTGCAGCTCTCAACATGTCCTCCAAGGTCTGAATGGTACGCTCAGACTGTCCATCTGTATGTGGATGATAGGTTGTGCTCAAGTGTAGCTAAGTACCTAAAGCACTCTGTAAGCTGTGCCAGAAGTGTGATGTGAATCGAGGATCACGATCTGATACAATAGACTTCGGCACTCCATGTAATCTGACAACTTCTCTAACATAAATCTCTGTCATCTGGTCGTGTCTATACGTCATACGATAAGGAATAAAACACGCTGATTTCGTCAATCAGTCAACAATCACCCAGATAGCATCGAATCCTCTAAAAGATCGAGGTAACTTGGTAACGAAATCCATGGAAATATGATCCCATTTCCATTCAGGCACTGATAAGCTATGCAACAAACCAGGCGGTTTCTTTCTTTAAGCCTTCACCTGTTGGCAATTAAGACATCGAGCCACAAAATAAGTGATATCTGACTTCATTTGTTTCCACAAATATTGAGCCTTGAGATCATTGTACATCTTCCTACCACCAGGATGAATGTTATAACGGCTACAATGTGCCTCTGTCAGTAGTTGTTGTCGCACATCAGAAATATCAGGCACTACAAGGCGATTGTTAACATATAAAAGATCATCTCGAACCTGGTATTCAGATACATGCCCTGATCGGACTTTCTCAATTGAATTCTGCACATTCTGATCAAGTTTTTGAGCATCTTTAATTCGCAACAATAACGCTGGTTCAACTTGAATGTGATAAAGTCGAAGAGGTTGATAATTTGTGTCAAATACTAATCCAGAAAAACAACAGTCTTCAATCAAATGGGATACACCAATCGTCGATAGAGATAAAGAATATACCTTTCGACTCAGTGCATCAGCAGCTGCATTCGATTTTCCCGGATAATATTTAATCTCACAATCAAAATCTTTAAGCAAATCAAGCCATCTACGTTGCCTCATATTCAATTTTGACTGTGAAAACAAATATTTCAGACTCTTGTGATCAGAATAAATCTCAAATTGTTCCCCGTACATATAATGTCGCCAAATCTTCAAAGCAAATACAATGGCAGCCAATTCAAGATCATGAATCGGGTATCTGGTCTCGTGAGGCTTCAACTGTCTTGAGGCATAAGCAACCACATGCCCTCGCTGCATCAATACACATCCCAAGCCTCGATGAGATGCATCACAATACACAGTGAAACCACCAGTACCTGAAGGAATCGTCAAGACTGGTGCACTGGTCAGTCGTTTCTTCAATTCAAGAAAACTGGATTCACAAGCTTCATACCAGATAAAAGGAGCATTATTTTGAGTTAACTGAGTAATCGGTTTCGCAATACTAGAAAAATCTTTAATGAATCGGCGATAATACCCAGCCAAACCCATGAAACTACGAATTTCAGGAACAGATGTTGGTCTTGGCCAATTGATCACTGCCTCGAATTTACTTGGATCAACAGATATACCATCTCCGGATATGATATGTCCAAGAAAAACAACCTGTTTAAGCCAAAACTCACATTTCGACAGTTTAGCATACAATTTCTCAGCTCTTAAAGTCTTCAACACAGTTCTCAAATACTCAGAATGATCAATCAAATTCTTCGAATATATCAAATATCATCAATAAAAATTATAACGAAATCATCGAGATATTTCTGAAAAATACGGTTCATCAAAGCCATAAATACAGCTGGAGCATTTGTCAAACCAAACGGCATAACTATAAACTCATAATGGACATACCTGGTTCTGAAAGCAGTTTTCGGAATATCAGAATCCCTTACTCTCAGCTGATGGTATCCAGATCTCAGATCGATCTTGGAATACACAAAGAAACCCTGCAACTGGTCAAATAAATCATCAATACGAGGCAAAGGGTATTTGTTCTTTACCGTTGCCTTGTTCAGTTGTCGATAATCGATACAAAGTCTCATGGAACCGTCTTTCTTTCTAACAAATAATACTGGAGCTCCCCAAGGAGAAACACTGGGTCGAATATATCCCTTGGCCAGTAAATCTTCCAACTGATCTTTCAACTCTTTCAATTCCACTGGTGCCATTCGATAAGGTGCTTTAGAAATCGGTGCAGTACCTGGCATCAGTTCTATGCTGAAATCAATCTCACGGTACGGAGGTAGTCCCGGAATTTCATAGGGAAAAACATCCGCAAATTCACTAACCACTGGCAAATCAGCCAGGTTCGGGCTAGTTTTCAGAACATCAACTGTATAAACAATAAATCCCTCTGCTCCTTTCTGCAAAAGTCGAGTCATAGATAATACTAAAATCAGAGGAATCTTAGCACGTGAACCCTTACCATAGAATTTCCATTCTCCAGTCATCTCGGGTCTGAACCTCACTACCTTTTGGAAACAGTATACGGTAGCTCTGTACTTGTTTAGCGTATCAATCCCGATAATGCAGTCAAAATCAGACAAACCAAGCACAAAACAATCTATTTTTATCTCATTACCATCATACTGTAGCAAACAATTCTTAACTATCTGTATGGATATAAGACCTCTCCCCAAAGGTGAAGAGACAGATACTACAACAGGTAATGATTCAACAGGCAAATCATGTAATGATGCAAATCGTGCAGAGATAAATGTATGGGATGCATATGTATCTATCAATACATATGCAGGATAACCACAAAGAGAACAGTTACCTGCAATTACATCATCTGGTGCTCCCTGTGCCTATTCCTCTGTCAGTGCAAAGACATGAGCCTGTTGTCTTGAAGGCTGACTACCCGTCTGACTCCCTCCTGGCCTTGGTTGTTGCTGTGGATGTGATGGTTGAAAGGAATGGACAGAAGAGGCTTGTCTCGCAGGTTGAGCCACTGATCGTGATGACTCTGTACCTCGTGACTGTCCAGAACCTCTTTGAGGACACACCCTCGCAAAATGGCCCGGCTGATGGCATATATGGCAACTCCAAATATACCTCGGCACTGATCGGTCGGATGACTTCCACCACAACTATTACAAAACATTCCAGACTTCGGTTTTGAACCACTAGAACTCGATGAACTTCTCCCTGATCTCTTAAACTGTTTTCCTCGAGCTTGCCAAAATTTCTTCTTACCACTGCTGCTACCACCACTATCAAATCGAGGAGTTTGTTGTGAAATTGGAGCTGGGGGTTGTGACTGTCTCGGAGGCTGAGTGGTATAAGAAGCTCCTCGCTGCTGTATCAAACTAGTTTTCGCTCCTTTGGCATTGTTCAAAGCCTCAGCAAAAGTATTTGATCGCTTTGTGTTCACCAAAGTAAATACTTCTGGATTCAGCCCATTAATGAACTGATCAGCCATAGTCTCGTCACTATCAACAACACGTGGAGCAAAGCGTAGTAAAGTAGAAAACTTTGCAGCATATTCTTCAATATTTAAATTCCCCTGTTTCAGATTATCAAATTCAGCACCCTTGTCTTTGCGGTAAGACACCGGAAAGAAGCGTTGGTAAAACTCAGTTTTGAAGACTGTCCAGGTAAGTACAGTTCCTCTACGCTCCAAAGCCTTCTTGGTTGTGAACCAACAACTCTTTGCAACCTCATGCAGCTGGTGCCCTATCAAACTGACTCTCCGCTCATCACCATAATCAAGAGAATCAAATAACATCTCCATATCATCGAGTCATCCTTCACATTCAACTGCATTCTCAGTACCTTTTAGGGTTGGCGGCTTGTAGGATTGAAATCTTTTCAGCAATGTTTCCATTGGAGTAGCAGTCATATCTGTCATATCTCGAGAGGTACTTCCCTGTTCATTACTCGGAATTGCAGTAACTTGAGGCACTGTCGGTGTTACCACTATCTGTTCTGGCAGAGGAGTATGAACTGTCTGCTCTGGTATAGGAGTAGGAACCTGTGGTCTCATAGGAGGTCGTCCTGGTCGTCGAGACATATCTGATTATCAAAATGGTTAGGATACCATAATCATCAAATCTATCGCAGTCCTTCTCTGATCATCTTACCTCTGATCAAGACTCGGTTCTGATTCAATCGTAAATAAATAATCGAGGTATTCAGATAAAACATGCTTCCAATCAATTCAGATAATCAGGTAGCATCTCATAAACAACAGAACACATGCCTCTAATCGTTTCAGATATTCCAGTAAGCATGCGTCTTAACAATCGTCAAACATACTTTCAAATAAAATTACAAAATCATGTAATCAAATACTTGAAAGTAAAACATGCTAACATTTACAACATATAATTCAATTATATAAATAAATCATAGCATAACAAAATACATAAGCAAGGAAGATGACTCGATCTACCCCACTCGCTATCTAACTCAGTCCAGAATTTTCTCGCTCTGATACCACCTGTTGTGACGACCCGAGTTCTAATCTCTCATTTCAATACAATTCACCAAATAATCATAATTAATAGCCAAGCATCAAAGACTAAATAAAATTAAAAAAAAAATTTGTTTTTTTTAAAAGTTCAGCACCTCGCTCGATCGGGTAAAAGCACCCGATCGAGCGAGCCCTGAAGCCCAACTTCTCGGGTTGGAATTATTTTGGCCTCGCTCGATCGGGTAATCTCCACTGATCGAGCGAGCCCAAAATGCTCGATTCTCTGTTTCCAATTCAAGGGCCTCGCTCGATCGGTGATATTCACCCGATCGAGCGGGCTTATTGTCCAGAACACAAACATAAGTTCTTTTGCTGTCAAAACGAGTCTGTTCATCCATTTTTCATCTAGCATCAACTCATACATGGTCTATACATAATCATAGACTAACATGCATTCTAACATGATATAAGTTGATATGAGTAAATCATGTCAAAGCCTTGAAAATAATCTCAAGATAGGTTCACATATCATACATGGAACATCTTATACAAGTATCAAGTTAAGTCTTAGGAATTTACATAAACCATCTCAAGTCTTATAAACATCATCAAGACAACAAATTAATAGCCAACAAGTCTTGGCATAAGTAACTACAACATGATCATGCCTCTGGACTCAACACAAAGCATTGACAGCACAATGGACATATAAACTCGGATCACCACTCTATTCTCTCATTCTTCGTTCTTCAAACTCGCTTGTGCCCTGTTCCACTCCCGCCTATTGCCATGACACATACAATACAACAATAGCCGGATAACTCCGGTGAGAAACATATTTCCCAGTAAAAGCAACTAACATTCAAATCAATTCATATATATCAATCTCATGATATAAAATAAGAGACAATGCATGCTTTAAAAATAGGTTGCTCTAAAAAATTCTCTCGTTTCTTCGGTTGGGATCCCAAGAAGAAGATATCATAACTAACCACCGACTCTCCCGATCGAGGTGGGGATACTTATCTTGCTTCTCTAGACTTTGAAGCCACCATACATGTAAATCAGACGCTAGACTATCTCAACCACCCAGGCCATACACATATAGTTCCTCAAATCGTCTATTCGAACGTTTCTGTTCATTTCAAAATCAAAGAACAAGTCTCACAAGATGAATGCAACATATAACATCGATATAGCATTCATTCACATCATAGCCTTATTCAAGAATTCATATAAGAGCACATAAAAGCAAATAAGCAAATATGTATGTGATTTAGGGAACTCGATACAAATCATCTCGAGTTATAATCTCATTCAAGTAATAGTCCACTTTTACCTTTCGATTGTGAGGTTTCAAGGTGTCTTTGAGGTTATCCAAATCTGAACATTAATAGAACCAAACCTCTATGAAAAGCTGCCCTCAAGTTCAATCCAAATCAATCCAAATCTAATCACAAAATAAGCTCCAAACCTTATTCTTTCTTCTAACGGTTTCACAATCGAGATTCTCGAGTTGATGTCCCCTGTTTATCAACTGAAATCACAGCGTATAAACCAAGTAAATATCAGCTACAACTCAGCAACATCTTAGTCCAAGATACAATAGCAAAACAGTTCATAACCACAAGTCCGGCGCGTAACGGCGTAACGTCGGCAACCGAAACTCAATTACAACAATTCTAACAATCATATATATCTCATATCCACCAAAACAAGCAATAATTCCTCCACATATCAGCAGGTACACTATAGAATAATCAGCTGGAATTATAAGAACATAATCGATATCCATTCTTCAGCCCGACTTCAACATAACAAATAATACAAGCTCATCAAACACAAATCTGATCTCTGCCATTTTCGAATTCTCAAATCATGATGAACTAAAATAAAACTTACATCAATTCGAAGGTCTCGTTGCAAGGAGTCCAGAACACTTTTCGGAATCAAAATCTGATAACCGGAACTCAAGATATTGGCATTTAAAGATGAAGAAGAAACTTGAGGTTCTTTGTTCTTCTCTCTCGGTTCTTCTCTGAATTTCTGATGAAATTTGATGTCCTACACGTGATTTCTTATCAGAATCACAAGTGTCCAAACAATTTTTCAATATTTGCACTTTGGCCCCTCAAGTCTTCAATAATTGCAATTTGATCCTCAACCTTTACTTTCATTCAATTTCAATCATAATTAATTTAAGAATATTAGAATTTAAATCGAAACTCCAAATATTTCCAAATTAAATATTTTTGGATTAAAATTAAATAATTTCGGGCGTTACAAACCGACCATATGACAGGTTCATCTAAATTATTATTATCCTATATCCCATGTGCGGGAAACAAGAAAATCAAAATAGCCGACGACTCTTTATATCCAATTGCAGGAAAAATGTCTATTGCCATTTCAAAAAAAAAAATGATTATGCATAATGTTCTCCATGTGCCTAATCTTTCTTGCAATTTACTATCAATCAGCCAGTTAACTCAAGAACTGAAATGTGATGCTAAATTCTCTCAAAATCTGTGTGAATTTCAGGATTCAAACTCGGGGATGATGATTAGCAATGCTAGGGATAATGGTGGGCTTTGAGAGGTCCGACTCGCATGGACAAGCCCAACAATCCAGTGTTGAACCAAACTCAAGTATCAATGATTTAATGTTATGACATCGTAGATTAGGACATCCAAATTTGTCATATTTGAGATACGTGTTTCCAGCTTTATTTAAGAATAAAAACACCTTTGAATTTCAGTGTGAAAAGTTTCAATTTGCCAAGCATCATCGTGCCACTTTTTCAGCACAGTCATATCAAGCATCTACGCCTTTTTCTCTTGTTCATAGTGATGTTTGGGGACCATTTAAAATTCCAACAATTTCTGGAAAAAAAAATGGTTTATCACATTTATTGATAATCATACATGAATGAAATGGGTATACTTGCTAAGCGAAAAATCTGAAGCTGAACACGTTTTCAAAAATTTTTATGCTACGGTTTAGACACAATTTCAAAAAAACGTTTAAGTATTTCGTTGTGATAATGGGAATGAGTACTTTAATCAAATTTTAAGGGTATTTTTCTGGAAAATGGGATAATTCATCAAAGTTATTGTGTTCGAACTCCCCAACAAAATGGAGTGGAAGAGAGAAAAAAATAGACATTTCTTTGAATTGGCTAGGTCTCTAATGTTCAGTACTGGAGTACCTAAGTGCTTGTGGGGAGAAGCTATCCTAACTGCTACTTATTTGATTAATCGGATGACTTCTAGAACTTTAAATTTTCGATCACCTTTATTAATGTTTAAAGATTTCTTCCCTGTCACATTTCCCTCTGATTTACAACCTCGAGTGTTTGGATGTATCACCTTTGTCCATGTGTATGATCGAGATAAATTGGATCATCGGGCATTGAAATGTGTTTTTGTTGGATATTTTTCAACAAATAAAGGATATAAATGCTTTGACCCACGGACAAAAAAGTTTTTCGTCTCACTGGATCTTACATTCTTTGAGTCTCAAGCCTATTTTACTCCTCTTCAGGGGGAGAATATACTTGAAGACTAATTTCCTGACTTTGTCTCTGTTGCGTGTTTTTTTGCTCGCAAGCGCACGATGTCAAGTTATAATATAGGAATTAAGTCCAAGTCGATCCCACGGAGAATGAATAAATGATATTATATCACATATTTGCAACTAATAAAATCCTAATCCTATGTAGAGCTACGAAAATGGTTTGATTTTTATAAAACTAAAATTTGCAAAAAACAAAACTAAATAACCACGAGTTCATGAGAGAGAAATTCAATAAGCGAAGAATGCTACAGGTTCGACTTCACTTGACTGTTCACCACAATTTATTTCTAATAATTGTTCAATTATCAATTCTTCTAGTTTATTAGCCAAGAATCTCTATTATTTTTTACTACATCTCTCGAGTGTCAAGTAGAAATCCGTATTCAATAACAAACTCAATATCTCTATCAAAGTTCAATTATTAAATTCGGTAAATAGCACAAGAATTATTCTAATGACTTCTATGGAGTTATATGTCTCTCGAACAATATAAACACCAAAGATGTATTTTCCTATGTCGTATTCAAAATCTCCTCTCTCGAGTGATAGATTCTAAATAAAATATCATTCAATCTATGGCCAGTAAATTGAAAGCATTAAAATCAGGAAAACACAAATAAACTGTGCGAAGAATTCAAATATATAAATCAAAATATCTCAATCATGGTTTCCAGTCAAGATCCGTCTACCTCTAGACTAGGAAATTAGTTCATAACGCAATTCAAAATCAAATAAGACATGTTTTTCCAACAATCCATAAACTAAGAAAAATAGAGTTTAAAGAGAAACTAGAACGAATTAGAATGAAGCTTCTCCGACGCCGGATGCCGCCGTCTTCCGTCTTCGTACCGAATTCTCGAGCTCTTGTGCAATCCTTGTAAGGCCCGGGATTAATTAGAAATTAATTCGAATTTATTTAATTTTAATCCGCGTATATTTAATTTGGGAATATTTGGAGTTTTGGATTTAATTCTAATATTCTTAAATTATTTAGGGTTGAAATTGAAGTAAAATAAGGGCCGAGGACCAAATTGCAATTATTGAATAGTTGAGGGACAAAATTGCAATTATCTTATAACTTATCAGATTTTAAGTTTATTAGTCAGCATGAAACGTGTACTTCATTAGCTAATTCAGAATTATGAACAGGGGAATCGATTTCTTCCATTTTCTTTGAGTTCTTGATCTTCAAACCCTTATAACTTTTGATCCGGGTATCCGATTTCGATTCCGAAAAGTGTTTTGGAATCCTTACGACAAGGGCTTCGATATCGTGTAAGTTTTATGTTATGTTTTATGGATTTCGAAATTGATATGTGGCAAAGATCAGATTCTGAAATTTTGGAATTGTGCTTGGTGTTCTATCGTTTGAATATGCAACACCGGAATTGATGAGCTTATGTTATTGTGTCCAAATATGATCTCCAGCTTATGATTGTAGATTATAGCTATTTCAATGAAGATTTGAATGAGTTATACCAGCTGGTTTGTGAAATATATCTATAAGTTTGAATGATATTGAAAAGAGAAATGATTTCGAAGTCGGGATTACGTCGGTTACCGATTTTGAATCGCTACGTCGTTTAATCGAGTTTTGGAACTGTTTTGATAGCCGAATTCTGAGTTGAAGTTGTTATTGAGATGTTATCAATGTTATAGTATTTTTCTTATTCAGTTTCAGTCAAGTTTGGAAGGCCAATAATACGAGACGCCGACTTTGAACTGAAGAAAGTTGATTGAGGTTTGAAGTGCTTTTGATTGATGAAATCTTGATGGTTTTGACTCGTTTCTGAAATGATAGGTTGATATGAAGTTTGATATATGTGTTTTGATTATATCTTACAGATTTGAAGAGTTCAGAACCTCAATAAACGAAGGTATAATGACGACATCGCGAAGTAGGGACTTTGAAACTCAAGAACGATTATCTTTGACTTGGCCTGCAAAAATCACATACTTGTTTATGTTTTGATTTGTTTGTGGTGTTGTCGATACATCTCAGGTAGTGGATCTTTATATTTGATTTGATATGATGCTATATCGAATTGATTTTAAGCCAAGGTTGCGGTTAACCTTATTTGCGAGTCGTTTACAAATTCGTTAGATGGATATCCATGTCAAGATCATTTATGAATCTTGATGGCTTCAAAGTTATGTGAATCAATTCGTATTTAAAGCATTTGAGTACTCTATTTGTTGAGTCGAGTTTGAAATAGAGTTAATATAATTTATTTAACGCTTTCGATATGTTGGTTATACTGAGATTTGTATCTCACCGGAGTTTATCCGGCTGTTGTCTTGTTTTGTATGTGTGCATGATAACAGAGAGGGCATGAGCTGATCATCGACATCATTGACAGCTGGGAGAGAGTCTAGCACGTGAGGACTCGGGTTGTAGATGATGTTTTGAATGTTAGAAGCAAGGAACCTTAGAACTTGTAGGTTTTGGAATACATGTATGAAACTTGAGATAGTTTGGGTCGTTTATCGTTCTTTAGCGGCTTGGTTGATGTAATAAAATGCATGTATACTTGCTTGAGACTGTTTATATGTATAAGCTTGTGTTCATATCAAAACATCAGGTTTGGGAGCTGTATTTTTCGGGCAAGAAGCTGTCCAGGGCAGCGCCCGAGCTGCAGAAAACAGCAGCCCGAGCGCGGCCCGGGGCAGAAAGTTGTCTTCGATTTGAGCATGGCGCGCCCGAGCGGCGCTTTTCAGCCGCTCGAGCGCACCCTATTTTAAAAAAAAAAAAAAATTTTGTTACAGCTTCGGATGCTTGGTGATTACTTACTCATTAATTGCCCTTAAGATTTGAGATTAGCAACCCGAGGCCCCACAACAGGTGGTATCAGAGCGTTAAGTTTCTCGGACTAAGAATAGATGAGTGGGGTAGATCGAGTCTTTTACTCTGATTTAAGTATTCTTGAAGCATGTTTATTATCTGACTTGATTTACAGCTTTAAGAATTGCATGCTATCCGTTATCTGATATTATTGGAAGCATGTAATAATACGTCTGAATCAGATTCGATCTTTTGAGAAGGCATTGAGGAACTGAAACAGAAATGTGTTATGATATGATGAACTGTACACTAATGTGTTTGATTATCAGATATGCCTCCCCGACCAGCACCGAGAGTTAGGCAGACATTGGCTACGAATCAGCCTGAACAGACAAATGCTGCACAGGTCCCAGTGACAGTGTCTGAACATGGACAGGGTAGTACGTCTACTGATGAGTTCAGTGATGCTAATCCGATGGAGAAACTTTTGAAACGATTCCAGTCATTCAAACCACCGAAGTTGCAAGGAACAGAGAATGCTATAGAGTGTGAGAACTGGCTGGAAGATATTGAGCAGTTATTTGAGTCCATTGATTATACAGATGATCGTCGTGTGAGACTGATAATTCATCAACTGCATGGCCTTGCCAAGAGTTGGTGGATAGCGACGAAGAGAGCACTGGAAAACGAAGGTACTGTTATTACCTGGTCTGTATTTCGAACTGCTTTCTATCAGCGTTTCTTTCCTGTGTCTTATCGCAAGGACAAAGGAGCAGAGTTTGCAAGTTTGCAACAGGGACAGTTGAATATTGAAGAATATGTTGCCAAATTCACTAGCCTGTTGAAGTTTGCACCACATATCGCTGTTAGTGACGAAGCTCAAGCCGATCAATTTATCAATGGCTTGAATCCTGATGTGTTTACACTGGTGAATTCGGGAAGACCGAATACCTTTGCTGATGCTCTGAATCGAGCAAAGGGTGCAGAAGCAGGGATACTAAAACAACGAGGAGCATAGTTTGTGCCACAGCCAGTGAGACAACCACAAGAACAGCCACAGATTCCACAGCCACCTTGATTTGAAGCTGGAGGTAGCAGCAGTGGAAAGAAAAATTTCTTTAAGGGTAAGAGCAAACAGTTCAAGAGATCAGGTGGTGGTAGCTCTTCTAGTTCTAGTGGATCCCGACAGTCTAGAGCTGGACAGAAGTCTGATGTATATTGCACCAAATGTGGAGGTCGCCATACCGATGAACAATGTCGAGGGGTATTTGGCAGCTGCCACATTTGCAACAAGATGGGACACTTTGCAAGAGTGTGTCCACAACGAGGATCTAAAGGTGCACAAGGTGCAGGAGCATCGAGACCGGTGGGTCAATCTACATCTTCAGTTCACTCTTTTCAACCACAACCTGCAGCACCGAGTAGAGGAGGAGGTCAGACGGTGAATCAACCTCCAAGGCAACAAGCAAGGGTGTTTGCATTGACTGAGGAACAAGCACAAGCGGCACCAGATGATGTGATTTCAGGTAACTGTTCTCTTTATGGTTATCCTGCTTATGTCTTATTTGATACTGGTGCGTCGCATACTTTTATATCTGAGCAGTTTGTTGCATTGCATTCATTACCTGTTGAGCCCTTAGCTACTGTTGTATCTATTTCATCACCTCTGGGTTGAGGTATTGTATCAGTGAAGTCTGTACGAAATTGTATATTACAGTGTGAGGGGCATGAGATTGAGCTTGCTTGTATTGTACTCGGTTTGTCTGATTTTGATTGCATAATCGGTATTGATATGCTAACCAAGTACAGAGCTACAGTAGACTGTTTTCAAAAGATTGTGAAGTTCAGACCTGATATGGCTGATGAATGGAAATTTTATGGTAAGGGATCAAGATCTAAAATTCCATTGATATCTGTTCTTGCGATGACTGAGTTGTTATAGAAAGGAGCAGAAGGATTCCTTATTTATGCAGTTGATATACTGAAGACTAGTCCGACATTGACTGATATATCGGTGGTGAGTGAGTTTGCAGATGTATTCCCTGACGAGATTCCAGGATTGCCACCATACAGAGAGGTAGATTTCGGTATTGAATTGATGCCAGGTACACAGCCGATATCAAAAGCACCTTACCGTATGACACCGATTGAATTGAAATAATTGAAAGACCAACTCGAAGATTTGTTGGCCAAAGGTTATATCAGACCGAGCGTCTCTCCTTGGGGTGCTCCGGTATTGTTTGCTAGAAAGAAGGACGGATCGATGAGACTATGTATTGACTACCGGCAATTGAACAAAGCAACGGTAAAGAATCGTTATCCTTTACCTCATATCGATGATTTATTTGATCAATTGCAGGGATCGTCAGTATATTCGAAGATTGATTTGCGATCCGGATATCATCAACTAAGGGTTAGAGACGAAGACATTCCTAAGACTGCATTTAGAACCAGGTATGGCCATTATGAATTCATAGTCATGCCTTTTGGTCTAACGAATGCACCAGCAGTTTTTATGGGATTGATGAATAGGGTATTTCAAAGATATCTAGATGATTTCGTGATCATATTTATCGATGATATCTTGATTTATTCTAAGAATATGTGTGAACATGCTGATCATCTCCGAATTGTATTGAGAACGTTACGGGAAGAAAAATTATATGCCAAGTTATCCAAATGTGAGTTTTGGTTGCAGCGAGTCGTGTTTCTTGGCCATATAATTTCAGGAGATGGTATATCAGTGGATCCAAGCAAAGTAGAAGCTGTGATCAGTTGGCAAAGACCGACGTCTGTGCCAGAGATTCGAAGTTTTATAGGTTTAGCTGGTTATTATCGTCGATTTATTCGAGATTTTTCATCTATAGCGAAGCCTATTACGCAGCTTACACAGAAGAATGCACCATTTGTTTGGTCTGAGGCATGTGAAAGGAGTTTTGTTGAACTGAAAAAGATATTGACTACTGCGCCAGTGTTGACAATCCCTACAGGTACTGGTGATTTTGTTGTTTATTGTGATTCTTCTCACCAGGGTTTGGGATGTATTTTAATGCGGAAAGGACATGTTGTTGCTTATGCTTCTCGACAACTGAAACCACATGAGGTTAGGTATCCGATTCATGATCTTGAATTGGCTGCTATTGTTTTTGCATTGAAGATCTGGAGACATTATTTATACGGCGAGAAGTTTGAAATCTTTTCTGATCATAAAAGTCTGAAGTATCAATCTCACAATCTGAATTGAACATGAGACAACGACGATGGCTTGATTTATTGAAGGATTTTGATTGTGAAATCAAATACTATCCGGGAAAATCTAACGCAGCAGCAGATGCCCTGAGTAAAAACGTATGTGCTATATATTTATCTACTATAGGTGTATCTAGTTTGATTGAGAATTGTTGTGTTTCTGGGTATGTATTTGAAACAGATAGAAGGCCGATGAGAGTGTATGCAATCAGTGCTGAGCCAGAGTTATTGATTCGTATCAAAGAAGCACAGAAAGCTGATCAGAATGTACAGAAATCGATTGAAATGATCAGATCAGGACATCAGTCTGAATACAAAGTTAGTGACGATGATATCTTGTATGTGAATAACCGAATAGCTGTTCCCAATATTGCAGACTTGAGATAGAATATTCTGAAAGAAGCCCATTGCAGTCGCTATAGTATTCACCCTGGAGGCAGAAAGATGTACAACGACTTGAAAAGTCAGTACTGGTGGAAACAAATGAAGTTTGATGTGACTGAATTTGTATCCAAATGTTTGAATTGCCAACAGGTGAAGGCTGAAAGAAAGAAACCGGGTGGCTTATTACAGAGTTTATCAATTCCTGAATGGAAATGGGATCACATTTCCATGGACTTTGTAACGAAGTTGCCACGATCATCTCGAGGATGCGATGCTGTTTGGGTGATCATTGACAGATTGACGAAATATGCATGCTTTATTCCTTATCGAATGACTTATCGTCATGATCAAATGGCGGATCTTTATATTCAAGAAGTGGTAAGACTACACGGTATGCCAAAGTCAATTGTATCTGACCGAGATCCGAGGTTTACTTCGTACTTTTGGCATAGCCTATAGGAAGCTCTAGGTACGCGTTTACATTTGAGTACTGCTTACCATCCTCAAACCGACGGTCAATCTGAATGAACTATTCAGACGCTTGAGGATATGCTTAGAGCTGTAGTACTTGATTTTGGTGTTACATGGCAAAATTCTATACCACTCGTGGAATTTTCTTATAACAACAGTTATCAGACGAGTATAGAGATGGCACCATTCGAAGCGTTATATGGAAAGAAGTGTCGATCACCTTTGTATTGGGATGATGTTTCTGAGGTACCTGAGTTAGGGCCAGATATGATCAGACAGATGACTGAAAAGGTGAAACTGATATAGCAGAGAATGAGAACAGCACAGCACAGACAGACCAGATATGCGAATGTACGACGACGGCCGTTATCTTTTGATCAGGGAGATAGAGTGTTTCTGAAGATTTCACCGTTCAGAGGCACCGTTCGATTTGGTAAACGAGGGAAATTATCTCCGAGGTATATTGGGCCGTATGAGATTCTCGAGAAGATAGGCAATCTAGCTTATCGACTCGCTCTTCCTATGTCTTTATCTGGAATACATGATGTCTTTCATGTATCGATGTTGAGGAAGTACATATCTGATGCATCTCATGTGATTCACTCCGATGAAGCTGAATTGGATGACACTCTTAGTTATTTCGAGCAATCTATTCAGATTCTTGATAGAAAGACGAAGCAACTCCGAATGAAGACCATTCCATTGGTGAAGATTCAATGGAGTAGACATGGAGTTGAAGAAGCGACTTGGGAAGTCGAAGAAGATATGAAGCAACGATTTCCTTACTTATTTCATTGATGTGAGTTCTTATTCAGATTTCAGTTATTCTTTATTCTTATGAGCATACGAACTGCATATCTATACTGTTTATGAATTCGAGGACGAACTCATGTCTTAGTGGGGGAGAAATGTAAGGCCCGGGATTAATTAGAAATTAATCCGAATTTATTTAATTTTAATCCGCGTATATTTAATTTGGGAATATTTGGAGTTTTGGATTTAAATTCTAATATTATTAAATTATTTAGGGTTGAAATTGAAGTAAAATAAGGGCCGAGGACCAAATTGCAATTATTGAAGAGTTGAGGGACCAAATTGCAATTATCTTATAACTTATCAGATTTTAAGTTTATTAGTCAGCATGAAACGTGTACTTCATTAGATAATTCAGAATTATGAACAGGGGAATCGATTTCTTTCATTTTCTTTGAGTTCTTGATCTTCAAACCCTTATAACTTTTGCTCCGGGTATCCGATTTCGATTCCGAAAAGTGTTTTGGAATCCTTACGACGAGGGCTTCGATCTCGTGTAAGTTTTATGTTATGTTTTATGGATTTCGAAATTGATATGTGGCAAAGATCAGATTCTGAAATTTTGGAATTGTGCTTGGTGTTCTATCGTTTGAATATGCAACACCGGAATTGATGAGCTTATGTTATTGTGTCCAAATATGATCTCTAGCTTATGATTGTAGATTATAGCTATTTCAATGAAGATTTGAATGAGTTATACCAGCTGGTTTGTGAAATATATCTATAAGTTTGAATGATATTGAAAAGAGAAATGATTTCAAAGTCGGGATTACGTCGGTTACCGATTTTGAATCGCTACGTCGTTTAATCGAGTTTTGGAACTGTTTTGATAGCCGAATTCTGAGTTGAAGTTGTTATTGAGATGTTATCAATGTTATAGTATTTTTCTTATTCAGTTTCAGTCAAGTTTGGAAGGCCAACAATACGAGACGCCGACTTTGAACTGAAGAAAGTTGATTGAGGTTTGAAGTGCTTTTGATTGATGAAATCTTGATGGTTTTGACTCGTTTCTGAAATGATAGGTTGATATGAAGTTTGATATATGTGTTTTGATTATATCTTACAGATTTGAAGAGTTCAGAGCCTCGATAAACGAAGGTATAATGACGACATCGCGAAGTAGGGACTTTGAAACTCAAGAACGATTATCTTTGAGTTGGCCCGCAAAAATCACATACTTGTTTATGTTTTGATTTGTTTGTGGTGTTGTCGATCCATCTCAGGTAGTGGATCTTTATATTTGAGTTGATATGATGCTATATCGAATTGATTTTAAGCCAAGGTTGCGGTTAACCTTATTTGCGAGTCGTTTACGAATTCGTTAGATGGATATCCATGTCAAGATCATTTATGAATCTTGATGGCTTCGAAGTTATGTGAATCAATTCGTATTTAAAGCATTTGAGTACTCTATTTGTTGAGTCGAGTTTGAAATAGAGTTAATATGATTTATTTAACGCTTTCGATATGTTGGTTATACTGAGATTTGTATCTCACCGGAGTTTATCCGGCTGTTGTCTTGTTTTGTATGTGTGCATGACAACAGAGAGGGCAGGAGCTGATCATCGACGTCATTGACAGCTGGGAGAGAGTCTAGCACGTGAGGACTCGGGTTGTAGATGATGTTTTGAATGTTAGAAGCAAGGAACCTTAGAACTTGTAGGTTTTGGAATACATGTATGAAACTTGAGATAGTTTGGGTCGTTTATCGTTCTTTAGCGGCTTGGTTGATGTAATAAAATGCATGTATACTTGCTTGAGACACTGTTTATATGTATAAGCTTGTGTTCATATCAAAACATCAGGTTTGAGAGCTGTATTTTTCGGGCAAGAAGCTGTCCAGGGCAGCGCCCGAGCTGCAGAAAACAGCAGCCCGAGCGCGGCCCGGGGCAGAAAGTTGCTCTTCGATTTGAGCATGGCGCGCCCGAGCGGCGCTTTTCAGCCGCTCGAGCGTAGCCTATTTTTTAAAAAAAAAAAAAAAAATTTTGTTACAGCTTTGGATGCTTGGTGATTACTTACTCATTAATTGCCCTTAAGATTTGAGATTAGCAACCCGAGGCCCCACAATCCTAAACTCTTAATCACCGTCCTTATGCTCTGAATCCTCTCTAAACCCTCGTATCTTCCAGAATAAGTCATAAAATCCCTTTTAAAACTCGATTAAAGACTTTCCATATTTTTGGAGACTGCTCAGCGCTGGAGGGCTAATAATTCGGCGCTGGGGCGCTCAAGTTTTGTATTTTATTTTTTAATGACGGACGTCTAGCGCTGGAGCGCTGAAAATATGATGCTGAGGCGCTCTGGACATGAATTTACGGGCGCTGGAGCGCTGGAAAACTAGAGCTGGGGCGCTACTTGTTCTTCCATTTCACCATCTGCGCAGCATTGTTTTAAAAATCATAACTTAAGTTCTAGCCGTCGGATAGAGATGAAATTTTGAAAAAAACTTTAAAACATCCTAAACTTCAATTTGAATGGTGGAGATCGGATTTAGATGTCTGTAACATTCCCAGTATTTTTTTGAAGTTTGCTGTCCCGTAATTCGGCTTTCCGCTTCTTCTTGCTACTTTTCTTCAAATCCTTGAAACTCACAAAAACAAAAACAAATACGCATAATATTTCCTCGATACATCACAAAATCCAAGTTAAATCACATATAAATTAAGTCCATAAAATGCACTTATCAGTATCTCATGATAATAATAGTCATTTTGATGTCATGGTTGATATAAACACGAGTCTCGCACCACTAACAACAACAACAGAGTTAGCGTCCACCAATGAAAGTGGCACTAGAACAATGGGTAACAATGAGCGTCTGTTTGGTCAAGTCTATGCAAAAAGACAACCTCAGAGCAGAAAAGACCCCATGATCCCACATGACCATGAGTCAGAACCGAGAAAAGAATCTGCTGTCACAAATCCTCCAAATCCAGGTAATGAATCTGAGCCATCTCATAGTAAAATTGATTTCCATAGCTCTCTAGATCTCCCCATTGCCCTTAAAAAAGGCACTAGAACATGTACCCAACATCCATTATCTAAACATGTATCCTACAAGAATATTTCTAAGTCCTATTCCCGATTTATCTCTCAATTGCATAGTGTGGTTGTTCCTAAGTCTATACAAGAGGCTCTATCTGTTCCGCATTGGAATGAGGGTATTCTTGAGTAAATGCATGCCTTGAAAAAGAATGACACATGGGAAATATTAACTTTGCCGAGAAGAAAGCAAACAATGGGTTTTAAATGGGTGTTCAATGTGAAAATCAACTCTGATGGGTCATTGGAGCGATATAAAGCCAGACTTTTTGCCAAGGGATTTACTCAAACATATGGATTTATTATCAAGAAACGTTTGCTCCAGTGGCAAAGCTAAATACAGTGAGAATTTTACTCTTTCTAGCCGCGAATCTGGATTGGCCCCTGCACCAGTTGGATGTGAAAAATGATTTTTTCAATGGAGAATTGGAAGAGAATGTGTATATGAATGCTCCTCCAGGATTTGAGGATCAATTTGAAGGAAGAATTTGCAAACTGAAAAAGTCCCTCTATGGACTAAAACAGTCCCCACGATCATGGTTTGAAAAGTTTTCCAGATCGGTAAAAAAACATGGCTACACTCAGGGACAATCAGATCACACTATGTTTGTGAAGCATACCAAGGGTGGAAAGGTGGTTGTTCTAATTGTGTATGTTGATGACATAATTTTAACAAGAAGCGATGAAATTGAAATAACAAGACTGAAGCAATGTCTTGCATCAGAGTTTGAGGTCAAGGATTTGGGTTCCTTAAATTATTTTTTGGGAATGGAAGTTGCCAGATCAAGAAATGGAATATATGTCTCGCAGAGAAAATATATCCTGAACTTACTTGAAGAAACCGGGATGAGTGGTTGCAGACCTAGTGATACTTCTATAGACCCAAACTTGAACTCGAAAATGTGATTGAAGGAACTCCTATTGATACAGGAAGATATCAACGATGGGTGGGAATGTTAATTTATCTTTCTCACACACGATCGATATTGCCTTTGCTGTGAGTATGGTGAGTCAATTCATGCATTCACGTATGAGGAAAACTTAGAAGTTGTCCACAAAATCTTGAGATACTTAAAGAACATTCCAGGGAAAGGATTACTATTCAAGAGGGGTAACCAGAGAAGTATAGAGGGATTTACAGATGTTGATTGGGTTGGATCAACTACATATAGAAGATCAACTTCAGGGTACTGTATCTTTTTGTGGGGAAACCTAGTTACCTCTGGAGGAGTAAAAAACAAAATGTTGTGGCAAGAAGCAGTGCTGAAGCAGAACTGAGGGCTATGACAAATGGAGTATGTGAATTACTCTGGCTCAAGATGGTTCTGAAAGAATTGAAGCTAGAAGTGGTAACTCCTATGAAATTGTTCTATAACAACAAGTCAGCTATTAGTAGCATTGCAAATAATCCAGTCCAGCAGGATAAAACAAAGCATATTGAGATTGATAGACACTTTATCAAGGAAAAGTTAGAAAGTGGGGTGATATGTATGCCTTATGTTCCTTCGGAGCAACAAGTTGCAGATGGTTTAACTAAAGGGAATTTTCAATCAAAGTTTGAAGAATTCACAAACAAGTTGGGCATGATCAATATCTTTGCACCAACTTGAGGGGGAGTGTGGAGAAAAGAAAACAAAATATCTTATTTGTACATAAATATTAGTTAATATTTTATTCCTTTGTGTAGATTATAATTAAGGATAGGTAATATTCTGTCACATAAAATTAGTGCTGATAGTTGTGTATATAATGATGAACTTTGTAACATATTTGATATGAGAGAAATATACAAAATGTTCTCTTATCTCGTGTGCATATATTCCTTGTATTTGGTCTGTTCACATATTCAATAACTTGTTAACCATTTGAATATATATATACTTATTATATATTATAAAAATATATATCAATATATGATTGAATACATAATTTTTACTAATTTTTACTCTTATTTTCTTCGTAAAGACTATAAAATATAGCAATTACTTTATAGGGATTATCTTACAACTAACGGATAAATATTTTTACAAAAGATAAAAATGAGCAAAGGACGCCCAACAAATGTATCGATAATGAATGATATTGACATACAAATAATAAAAGACGATAACAACATAAGATGAAGAATATAATGAAATTATTGCTATTATTACCAAGAAAGATTTTCAGCATTAAAAAAATAGAAGTCATCCAACAAAAATATCAAAGAACAGAGATATAAATATGCAGATAGTTAATGACGATAACATCACAAACATTGCTATTAAAGATTGTGAGAATATTGTTTCTTTCACATAGAAGAAAAAACAGATGCCAACGTAAAAAAATCATGAAAAGATAAAGCTCCAAAATATAAAGGAAGAAATATTTGACACAATACATAATTTAATTTAAGGTTTAGAATTTCTTATCTATATTTTATGTTTATTTTTTTTCCATAAATCAATAATAGTAAAATAAGTGGTTCGACGTACACTATGGATTATACCATTTCCTTCTCTTAAAGTTTATTTTAACTAGCAACCGTGCACACACATTTGCGTGTGTAAAATACTAAGTACAATGTATATGAATTTTGATGCTTAACATGTTAGGTTAATTAGAACAAAAAAGAGAACTGGAATTGACAAAGAGTGTTATTGGAGATGTGGGAATAGTGAGCAAAAAACATGGAGAAAAAAATTTGAAAAGAAGGGTATTTTGGGTATATTTAAAAATAGACCATGTAACCAAGTTAGTTATTCTAATATGCCTACACTTAATAAATAGTAAAACATAACAATAATTACAATATTATAATATCAATTTTATTTTATTTTTTTTTCAGTGTATAATTTATACAAAATTATAAGATGGATCATTAATATATTTTTCAGTAACTATAAATTCATTTAAATTTGCAAAACATAAAATTTTTCAAACAAAGATCATTTTCACGTATTTTCCAATATATATTATACAAATTATATTACACTGAATTTAGTATTGATTAAAATAATATAAAAATTATTAATTAACCATAAATTAATCTTTTCTCAACACATTTCTTTAACAACTCTTATCAACAATAAAAATGTATTCCCACGACGTGCCATATGTGTCTTTTCCAAGTACATGTAAACGAGAGAATTACAAGATTTATATTAAGTAGTCAAAGATTGAGGGCGTTAAAGTTGGTGAGTAAGAACACTCCAATGATGTAAAAAAATTTAAACTTTTCCATGATTTTGACTTGATTTTCTGATCTCCCTTTCAACATGTATTTCAAAATATTTTCAAGTGACTTTTTTATACGTGTATGAACCATTATTATATAAAAACATTTATTTAAGTTAAACAAGTGTTTGGACAAATATTTTAAATAACCTATTTTATAGTTTAAAATAATATAGAAAGTTTGTGAACAATTATTCTATAAAAATCATTTGATTCATGAACCCGTATTTTTTATTGTAATTTTTTTTTTAAAAAAAAGCCTTTTAGTTGTTTTAAAAATCGTACTTGAAGAAACTAAACGTTTCACAAAAATCTTATTCTAACAAAGATTTTAATTTTTTTTCAATTATAAAACAAAAAAAAAATATTTTAAAATAATTTATCCGAACGAAACATGTGTGAGTAAGACAACTTAGGTAACATCATTATTATTGCCGCAGCATAGCACACACGATGATAGTAACATTGATCTTAATGTGGCTTGGTGTGATTTTTTTATAACAATTTTGTAAAGTTTCTCACGTACCGCAATCATACATGGACCCATCGACGACTGCGGGAGGCACATGCTTCCATATAAGTACATGTTTTGTACACAACATTTTTCTTACAACGGTACTATACATATAAACGAAAATTACAATGGTATCTTCACCTATACATATAATATCTATATCTATGCTATTAAGGGATCTGTCAATGCTGCCTTGAAGCCAAATCGAATGGTTAGGATTACTATTGCAGGTCAAATCATTTGACCAGCAAAAAGATTCAGACCGTCCGTACCCCACTCGAGTGGGGTAGCATCGACAGATCCGCTATTAAGGATAAATTGACTTTAAATCCTTAAACTTAAATTAACGTTTGTGTTCAGTTCCTGTCAAAAAAATTTGTTTACACTCTCTGATCCATGAAAATATGTTTCTGCACTCTCTGGCCTCACATGCCTTTTCATGGGTGAACTTCAGTACAAAACATTGAAAATATGATATTAATATATGATATTCGAACACTAATTGGTTTAGATCTTGTACAAAAGATAATATTTTGAGTATAAAATCTGAATATCTTTATTCTTTATTAATATCAACACGTACAACATATGTTTGAGTACTAAAAAATCATATATTTGTATCAGATATAACACATTTGGTACTCAAATATCATATATTAGTACCATATTTCTAATTTTTTGTACCAATTTCTGTCCAAAGAAGACGACGAATGTGTCATAAATATCAATACTTTCTTACATGTTTGAGTATTCAAAATTCATACATTAGTACCAAATTTGAAATTGTTGATATTAAATATCATGTATTCGTATCATATTTTCAATGTTTATACCGACTTTCATTCGAAAAAAACATGTAGCCCAGAGAGTGCTTTTTTTTTTTTTGGATCAGGAAATGTTAACACGTTTTTTTTTTTTGAAAGAGACCGAATACAAACTTTAGTTTAGATTTATGAATTTAAATTCAATTTACCCCTATTAATAAAGCAAAATCTATATTATTAATAAAGCAATAGCATTATTGAATAGTTTGGTGAAATTTTTTTCTTAATTCCAAAATCGACCTTTCACATATTTAATACAAATACATATTTAATTTTATAGAGTATGATTAAATTTTCATAAAGCAATAAGAAAATCCATATATAAAGTCACTTGACAAAAAATATAAATTTTCTATTCATTTTGTTTTACTTTTTAACGTAATTTTTTTACCTTTAACGATTTGAATATCTAGTAGTGACACTGAAGAGTGGAATTGATTTCTTGGAGTTTTTGTAATTTGATAATGTGTATTTTTTGTTAATTAAAAATCGAAGTTAGTTATCATTAGTATTTAGTCCCTTGATTCTAATAAAATAATTTAAATATTTCAGATTACGATGGAATTGATCAGATATAGTAAATGTATTGCGCGAACATATTATTTGGTTGTTGATTCTCAAAATCCATAACAATATGGAATATAATTTTTATTTCCCAGCGAGAGATATGAATAATTTTGGGGATTTTTTAAATGTAATCATGTTTCTAAAAGATTTTGTATAAATTATTCGATTGATGTATATATCATCGACTACACTTTGTTACCACTCTAAAAAACACTACACTTTGTTACAGAGGCTTTAGCACCAAGCACCACACTATTACAATCCCTCACCACAATCCCCACACTAAATAGATTCTTACCACCATCAAAAGCAGCATCAACATCCAACTATATGTAATTGTTTCTAAACACTGGAGAAATTAATATTATGAATGCTTTTCCTCTAAAAAAAAAACTACCCTTTGTTGTATTTACTATTTACATGTTTCTTGCGCATTAATTTTCTTATTAATGGATTTTCTCACATAAATTTTTTATTATTTACATTTAATTTTATGACGACAAGACAATCAAGTTTCAACAAAATTAATTGGATTTTCTCAAATAATTATTTTATTATTTAAATTTAATATTTGTACGACAAGACTACCAAGTTTTGATTTCATCCCCACGTGGATTCAACAAAAGAAAAGGGAAAAACCATGCCAAATCATGCCATTTTTTTCAAATTCATATATTCACAGCCTAAACCTTCTTATTAGAATATTTAAAAAAATTAAATTGTTTAATTAATTAATTGATTTAAAAATAAAAGAGGCAGCATATTCTCCAGAACAACTGTAGAAGGCTTCAGACGATGCCCTGTACTTTTTTCCATTGGCAGCCTTTTTATGGCGGCCGTACCTTTTGCTTGCATTTACTATTATCATGTGAAAATTCAGTAACCACACAAAATTAAAAATTAAAAATAAAAAAAAAGTAAAAAAAAAAAAAACAAAACAAAAGAGAAAAAGAAAAAAGAAGATTCCTGCACGTATGACTTATACAAAATATCTAGACATGCTAAAATATCATTGAAACAAAATCACGTGCATCGTTCAATAAATTTAAGAAATATAAGTAGAAATATGAGTGTAGCAGGATATATAGTTAATGCCATAGCCAAGATTTAAAAAAGGAAAAACTTGCAATTTTTCAAATTTAAGCGAATTTAAAATAAGTTTAAGTTTGAAAAAAACATTTTCAGTTTTCAATATAATTTTAATTATTTCAAGATAAACATTAAATAAAATGCCAGATTAACCATAAATATAAGATTTAATAGATATTTCAAGTTCTAAACTATAAATATGCATATTTATAAAACTGTTTTCATTTAAAAAAACAAATGAAATCTTCTATTCTAAAAAGCGGTTGTTTAATCGAATTTAAGCAAGTTTTTTAGAACACTGATCATAACATTTATCGGTTGTCATTTGATAATTTCTAACAAATAAACACAGTTAGTAAAAAAATATCTCCATCATTTTTCCTAATAAATTTGGCATAATATCTCAATTATGCATGGCTTAGCAACCTTACTTGACCTTACTCAAAGTCAGAGAGACTTAGAAATATTTTTTGATTTATATGTTTTTGAACACGGTGGATAGAGTAAGTAGCTGGACGGAAGACCGATGGAAGAAGGCAAAATGAAAGCAATCAACTTATTGCAAAGTTTGAAACGACAACTGTTCAAAGGTAAATCAGTTAAAACAAACAAATTACTATGAGATCCAGATCTATTTTACTCGGTATTTTGAGACAACAAAAATTTCGATGTTCTAAATTAATGAAAAATAAATTCACAACTTTATTCAGTATTAGCAACAATTACAATAGATGTTTTAGTCATTCAATGTTTAATCGCTGCTTTCGAATCAACATTTTTAACATGCAACCACTGGCGGTTCCAGTATAGGGCAAGGGGGGGGCCCTTCAATTTTTTTTAAAATTATTAATATACCCTTATATTTTAAAAATTATAATTTATGAACATAAATTAGGAATCAAACACGAAAATACAAAAAATAGGTCAAAAAATTTAAGTTAATCTATATTGTTTAATGTGTGCAAAGTGATCCGAAAATTTATGGCCCGTAATTTAATAAATTGTAGTCCAATAACTAAGTCTTTAAACTTAAACACAAATGAGTTTTAAGTTTTTTAAACCTAAAAACAATTTGTTGAAACAAGAATTGTTAACTTACAAGCTTGTGAGTTTGAATTTTATTTTACCAGTTGCAACAACTACAGTGGAGAGAAAATTTTTTGCTAAAAAGATTATTACGAATATTAATTAATTATACTTAAATATATATATATATATATATATATATATATATATATTAGTTTATCGAATGAAGTTATTATTAATTATTTTCAAAAAATGGAAAGTCGTAGGGGTAAATTGTAAGTGAAATTTGAAATATAAAAATATTATTTAAATGAGAGCACTATATTTAAATTTTGTTATGTGGTGATTATGTATTTATATATATATACATATGATATTTTATTCTGCCCGGCTGCCCCTCCTTCATAAAATTCCTGGATCCGCCCCTGCATGCAACAGAGTCATTAGCGGATAAAGAACTAATTTAAAGTCGGTAACACTTGACATGCTAGTAACTTCGATCTAATACCCATGGGGTAGGTGAAACTCTTTCATTGGTTCAAATCATGTGGACCTCACATCAATCTTGTGGAACCCACATAATTTGGACCAATCATGTGCTTCCACCTATCCGGGCAGGACCGAATTTTCCTGTATACAAGATTGGGTTACGGCTGGGAAAAAATTAGGAACTCCGAAGCTTAGACAAATTTCATAGCTCAAGCTGCCAGGAAGATGGCATAGTATTCGAAATTTATTCAAGTAAATCGTGATCAAATTTAAACGTTTACTCCTAGGAATCAATGCTTCATTTATCAATATTTTTTCTTTTTATGATGTATTTTTCAACTCGAAGTACTTAAATGTGGATGCAGTGCCATGTGGATAGCGTGGCGGATTTTGATTGACCCAAATCAATGGGACCCACGTGGAACACACTGATTTGGACCAATCAAGGGTAGTACCCTATGGACGACATGTAAAAAACCCCAATAAACATGTTTATTTATAAATCTCATGTTTCATACTACATTTCAAGTTCGAAACTCATTTGTGATAACCTCCTCTCCACCTAAAAACACAAAAATACATTCTTGCCAGTTTTTTGGTCCCGTGCCCAAAAAAAAAATTTAAAAAAATTGATTGTAATCAACTGAAGATAATAACAATGGTAGGTTATTAAAGACAAATAATAATGTAATCAATTTATGCTTGAGAAAAAAGCTAAGAACCAAAAGTTTTAACCTTTGGGCAAAAATCTCCAAAAATCAGTTTTGTAAACTTGATGCAAAATAACAGTATTTTGCTAACAAATTCTTGAGGAAGAGTATTGAGTGAGTGGCAATTAACTGGAGAAAAATCACACTTTCTTATTGTCTAGTAAAATATAATGAGTAATTCCTGTACACACCTTCCACCCTTGGAACTACTTGTCTATGCTAAGAATCTCAATTTTCAAGCCTCCTAACCACTCTGCTAAAAATCAATAGCCGAAAATAATGAAACACGATGACGGGAAAAAAGTATACAAGCTCAAATCAAACCTGGAAAACCAAAAAGAATACCAAGAAATTAACTTGAGATAACAAGAATGATCGAACAAAATTCCTTTGCATCCAAACTTTGTGGATATATCGAGCAGCAGCTAAAAAGGCACTGATGCTGTCCCTAAACTTGGGGAGATATATTTCTGTATAGAGTAAGCCGTCTCTGCAATCCACTCGTGAAAACAGATCATGAATTTCCGAGAACACGTCCACCGGAGGAATCCTTGGATAGATTTAGAATAACTGAAGAGACATTTTAAGCTTATTCTGTTTCCATTTTGGTAACTTGTAGAAAACATCCTTGGTCACCCCGAATTTCTCCTTGAACTCCACTGATGACAAATATGTCTGCAAAACAATTCATTTTATATGTAATGCCAGGATTGGATTCTTAATCATGATAATATTTTCCAGGATTGGATTCTTAATCGTGATAATACTTTTCCATACACACACCTCTCGTTTTGCCACATCAATATCTGCCACTGGATCAGTTGATGTGGTTTTAAGGCGCTCGTATGGGTATACTGTGAGCCCTTCCTCATCCTCCGCATCACCTTCTTTCACATCTTCTTGGATGGTTTCTGGCTTGGGTTTTGTTGCTTCCACAGAATTTTCCTTAGAGTTCTTCTCAGGCTCAGGTTTTGGTAAAGGTGAAGCAGGGATCACTTTAACGCAATACGGCAATAGCAGAAATAAAACAAAATTTTAGAAGACGGAGCATATAATTTATTAAAGAACTTTAAATTATACCTTTAGTGGAACGTGGAATGATGAAGTTACGTGCAGGTGCTGGCTGTTCAAAACCTGCACTAAGAGCAGCTATAGCTGCTGATCTTGAAGCCAATTTCTCTGAATCCGCTGGGGTCACCGATTTTGGGTAAATCTTTCGCACTGTTGGAGGAGGAGTTGACATATTTCTTGCACCAGCATTTTCAAAGTTTGCTGCGAGAGCATTGAAAGCAGGAGACCTGCCTCTTACCCGAACTCTCTCAGGGCTAAACGACATGCTTCTTGAACGCTGTGATTTTTCAGGTGCAGCAGATCTTCCGCTATAGGAGACAGCAGTTCTTCTTTTGGGTTTCTAACAGGTGAGAAACATACAAGAAATCAATGCAAGCGCCTCACGATCGCCAGAAGAATTTGATCAGAATTTGTTATAGCATTTGTGAAAATGTAATACTTTATGCTAGTCTAGGGTCATTAGACATAAAATTTGACTGATGCATGAGAATCATATTGATGATAATGAAGAAAAATCAGTAAATTTTGAACACTAAAAAGGATGGACTGAATGGAAATATAACTCATAGTCAGATGACGGAAACAGGAGAGGAATCAGAAAAAACAGAAACTTACATCCATAACAGGGGCGCGACCATTGATAAGAATTGAAAGTTTTCTTTGGAAAGAATTGCCATGCATCTGTAACCCCAGAAGTACTGAGTATATAATGAACTTTGAATTCCAAGGTCCATACAAGACTTGCAGCAAAAGAACTCACCGTAGATTTCGTGTAGTCCCAAGAGAAAAAACGAGTAAAAAATGTTGGCTCGGACCCTTCCATAACGATATATATAGGAGTTTGGAGAGATACTTTCTCAAGAAGAAAATCATGCTCCAAAAATTGCTGTTGAAAGCAATAAAAGGTAAAAATATGTCAAAATAACTTTATTTTTCCTTTTACAAAATAGTTTGTCGGTGTACTTTCATTAACAGCAGTTTGTATTTCCAATTCAGCCATGAACTCAGGTTATGCCATACCTCCCCAATATTTAATGCATTCATCTTGTTATTGGATGGCACCTGTTGCCCAACCCAGACAAAAATGTCCGAGTGGCAGTCAAGAATGAATATATCTTCAGTCATCAGATCGTCCTGATCGAAATTGTGTACTTCTGTGACCTACAATACAGAATATAACTAAGTTTTACGCAGGATAATCTGTCAAAAAAAAGGAAACTAATGCAAAAGGCCTTTGTTGGGACACTCAACCCTGATAAATACAGGACCGTCGTCGCAAAAAAAAAAGCATAACAGGGGTCAAAAGCACAAACCAGATTCAGTTACTGTTTTTCCAGTAAAATAAAAAGAAATGAGATTTACTTACCCTGAGATCTTCTGAAAACCGTCGGTGAATTTCAGCATGGCAGAATAGTAATTGCAAAAAAGAAAAAGAGTCAGTTGAGCTATTCTTATATGCAAACAAAAATGGACCAAAATGCTAAACTAGTACTAAGATAACGGACACACCCTTCAATAATGAGCATGAGAATAGATGAGGATCACTTTCAACTTCTCTAGCAATCTTCTGGCTTGGGTACTCAGATTTTCCCCCCAACAAATCCCAAAACTGGTCAGATTCTGCACCTTCCTTTTGCAGTTTAGACTGCATGTTTGGCTGCAAATAAAAAGCTGGATAAGGAAAGCAGACTTTACACATATACCGTATAAAATTTAGCCACACAAAAACTGCAATCCTTCGGTAATACTATTCTACCATACAGTTTGCAGTAAGATGCAGAAACTGTATTAACAAATGACACATCATCACACCTCCATCTTACAAAACACAGTGACAAAGTTAAGAAACCACAACGTGAGCAACTGATAACTCTTAGCTGAACTCGTAAAGGAGTAGGAAACAGCAATAACAGCGGTAAGACCTTTATGAGATCTAGCATCCTCTCAACAAGTTCCTGGTCTTCAGATGTAGTAAGGCTTCCAGACCAGGTAAATACAGAGGACCCATTAAATAGTATGTAACAGTAGGAGGAGTTCAATGATGATGCCACCTGAGAATCAAATAAACACGAGTTTATACTCTTCACTGCATAAACATATAACATATATAAAACAAGCACAGGTAAAACAGAGGCAGAACATTAACACAGGATTTTTTTGGGGGGGTGAGAACATGGATGGCAAAATGCGGTAATATTCAAACACAAGTAAAACTAAAAACAATGTAACATCTCCAAAGCAGGCACAAACATGGGGTGCCAGCCATAAAGAATATCTATAATCCGACTATTAGCATTCATAATCAATCTCAGGCCAACCATACTGAAACCCCTTGATAAAGGAGCTACAAGCATGCTTATTGTTGATTGTGAGATGAGAGACCTACAGTAACCCTAAAATATCCCATCTTACAGTATAACTGCGTGTATTCTCTTGATGTGACTACTTTCCATAAATATAATAAATACTAAGTGAACATGAGAAATAAATTAAAATGTCGAGCTTTATACACGTACATACATATAGCTAGGACAGAGGCATGTGTCAGACAGAAACATGAGGGTAGATGCGGTGGTAAAGTAACCCAAATTTGAAATTAAATGGCAGTTAAAGACAAGTCATTCAGTAATTACACTAGCATGTACATGATGTGAATTTGAAAGGGTTTATATATATATATATATACTAGTTTTGATCTCCCGCACCTCGTGGGCGACTGATAAATTTGAGATAACAAATGGAACTCCTTTGAGCGGTCTAATCAAAATAATCGGTTAAGACAACTTTAACCTTTCATATTCTAATATGTAGAGCTAGGCTCCGTTTGGTTTATTGGATTATGGTAGGATAGATGGGTTAGCTCATGTTTGTCTCGTTTGATACACCTTTTCCCTAAATCCCGAAGCCCTGGATACTCTACTGTACAGCTAGGAAAAGAAGTCCCTCGGTTGATGCAGGTTTGTGAATCCAATTTACTATAGTAGCTCAGATTATGGACGCAAGTTACCTTTTTGTCCTTGGATATTTCCAATTATTTTGATTTTACAAAGATCTTCCACACGCTTCCAAATCAAGTGATCGCAAATGATTGTGAAATTGTGAAAACTTAGCCTCTTGTCATTGTAGAGCTAGAGTTCACCCTCACTTAAATGCATAAATATTTTGATTTACAAAGATCTTCCTCACGCTTCAAAGTCAAGCGACCCCAAATGATTGTGAAATTGTAAACTTAGCCTCTCATAATGGTTTCATGAAGATATCTACGATTTGCTAATCAATGGAGATGTCCTGTAATCCGATGTCTTTCTTTTGCAAACTCTCTCAAGAATATGTCAGATATCAATGTGCTTAGTTCTTGAGTGCCTAACTAGATTCTTAGTCATGTCTATTGTTGAATTTTAACAAAAATAAGGTGTCCCTGTAGGATGTAAGCTTAGTCTCTTAATTGTTGTATAATCCACATGATTTGTTAGCAGCAGTGTTTGGCTGTACTGTATCCTGCCAGCACGCTAGTTGTAGCTACAGTTTCTTGATTAAACACGAGACAAGTTCGGCACCGAAAAGGGGCATGGACAAGCTGTGTTGTGCTTCTTTTTATTTTCCAATTTTCCTGCCTGATAGGCATCTATGCGGCAGGTAAGTTGAAAGCTACAAATGTCAGGATAACATGGGCCTATGTTTTGAGCATCCGAGTCTTGATAGGGGGTTAGGTTATGTTGCGGAGCACATCCCTTGTATACTTCATGAGACAAACGAGGTAATCACCCGATTCTGATAATTCTTCTCAACAACACCCTATATTCTTAAGCATGCAACACATTCATTTTCCTGAACACGAGTATTTGGCTGCTTATTTCACACATGACTTACAGATTCAACTTGAATTGCTTGCATATTATCAGGTCCGCTACCCTGAACTCGAAATAATGCCACTCCATCCTCTGCATATGTATTATCTGGAAGTTCCTTCTCAGCTATGTGATTCTTGTATCCTTCACTAACACCACCCTGGTGACATGCAGACAGTTATTTCATTACCAATATTATGCTTAAAACCATGTTAAACTAGAAACAAGAGAAATGTCAAAGCCAAAATATTTGTGCACTCCAGCACCTTGAAGACTATGAAGCTCTGAAAAATGACAAAGAACTGGATTGGCTCATTCCCTTCGTAGATGCGAGCCTAGAAATTAAAATTTATTCAACTATTAACACAAATATCAAGATGTGATATTTTTTAAAAAACAAATGACGATTAAGCTGTCTAGGAAAGCAATTTGCCTGAGTGGATAAGAATTTCAGAGACTCGACCATCTTGCTTGCCAGTGAAGTTGCAGATACTCTTTCTCCCTGTTAATGGACCATATCACCAACTCTAATAATTCATGAAAATTATATTTATAAATACAGCAGATATCCATTATTTCTTTTCAAATATGGCATACAGAATTGTTTCAAATTATGGTTATTTGGGTCATGCTATCATTATGTTAGTACTCCAAAATCTAGCCATATTCAGGTAGTGAAAATTAGAAAGTGTCAGCTAGAACTTTCTAGCCTAGTACATACAATGAAATAGTAGTAAGTTTTCACACTAACAGAGATTTGGGCTCATGATTCATCTAAAAAATTTCAAAATCAGGAATAATGGCTTGGAACAACCCCAGAACAATCTTGTTCCCCTGTGTTTCTTCATTGTATTTGCATTATCGATCTCTATCCATTTGCATTTCCTTGGGTTGGCCACTGACACGTCAAATCCCACCCTTAACTTGAAAATAAAAGTGATGCACTTTTTGACCTGCTATTTATTCCATTAACTGGCGCTACTTGATCACCATTAGATGCCCTGTCATTACGTGGTTTCTTCCCTACTCAAAGAGAAGAGATTTGTCAGGCATGACTATTCAGCATGTATTTCTCAAGTCAATGAGGTAGTTTTTCACATGTAAATCGTCAAAGCCAGCTTCAGAAACTATGTCACCATCTTGAACTCTATCTATCCATGTTGCGTTTAAGATAATTTGAACACTTTTCATAAACTATGCTGTATTTTTGTCAGAAGCTTTTACCAGCGTCAAATCTCCATCAGCAAAGATAGACATTGGTGAATTTGAGTTAAAGTGATAAATATTTCCAAAGATTCAAGCACCGGTACGCTAGATAACAAAGGGTGACTTCACCTCAACACTTTGCTTCCCTATCCATGTCCCAATTAGATGATCCTCTTTTTCTTCTCCAGGATAAGAATACTGAAAAATATAGCAATCTCCACTGTAAAATTTTGACTGATCAGATGCCGGGAGAAGAGTCTTCTTTCGACCATTTACACGCCAAACCTAGAAAAGTAGTAAACTATAAATCAGTGTCAGTGTCAGTGTGTTTAGAAACAATTTTAATTCACAAGGTTTATTTCTCACCCCCATCATCAACAAACAAGACCACAAGAGACATGTTTCATTTGGGATAAAATAATCATATATCATAGACAACTAAATCCTCTCACATCCTCAAAGATCAGTTGCTGGGTGCAAGATAAATGACAGTATTGAGCCTATACAATAGTGGTAGATAGCTTCTGAATTCTGAACAATGGTACAAAGAGCGCCACCAAATTACTTAAGTTGCTTAGTTTCTTGTAAAAAACAGTTTTAACTTTTGTAGCACGTCTTTCTAAAAACCATGTCCTAAACCTGCTGGCATGCACATTACTTATTCACCATAAGAGAACGTTAACAATAGATGATGCTAATTTTCCTGAAAAACTTTACATAGAACCAGATCTACCACAGGTTTCACATCACCTGTAAATCTCCTGAGCAGTCTATATAAGGTTGAGGTTCTTCCTTGGGGGTTTCTGCTTTCAGAATACCCTTTACATTAACTCCTTGGCGTTTTAGAAGAGCTGGAAACATCAATTGGAAAGATAGTGTGAATTAAAGACATTATAGGTAAATGTTTTGGACAGTATACAGGATAAGAAAAATACAGGGGAAACAAAGGTATACTGTAGTTGTACATTATTTTTAAATTATAGCAAATAAAATCCGTGTTGCACTGACCTGCAACCTTCCCTCTACTATCCTCTGTCACAGACACATTGCTTGACTGGGGCCAGGATTTAAACTTCGACCGGAATTTGACAGTCTCAAATCCCTCAATCACACGGATTATATGAGATTTGGATCTATCAAGGCTGTGCAGTAATTCCTGCACAGGAAAAGTCATTTGCTGAGTCCATTGATAAGTACAGAACTGCAAAACCCATTGGAAGAAGCCAAGTAACTAAAGAAACTATGCTTACATCAGCTGTGCTACATGCAGCTTTTCTCGACGTAAGAGAAGTATTTCTCCCCATCCAGATAAAAACTTCAGTCCCACAATCAAGAAAATAGCATTTATATGTGTCTAATAACTCCCTTGTAAAAGAATCAGCCTCCACTGGTACTGCTTCTCCCTTTTCAACACTTGAACATAAAACTCTAACATGTCAAGATCTTATAGTTCCTCATCATAAACAAATTACCATTATCTGGTTACATATCAAATAGTCTGACAGCAACATTCACATTGTAGGGAAAATATCAAACAAAATGTGCTCAAAACGGATTGACTTTCATCCTACATCAAAATATGTAAACAACACCAATAACAATCCAAAAGAAGTTTTACAAGTAAAAATGTCCTACTGCAGCCTTATGCAGAATTCATCTGAAAACCAAAAGAGTTTACAAAATAAGAAATGGAAATCGTATCAGTATATTTCATTAAATTTTATCAGCATGTGAAAAAAATAAATTTTAAATAAGAACTCCTCAGAGCTTCATTTGGGTAAATTTCCCAATAAATCGAGATATTTGCTGACGAAGATTAATTATGTATCATGCTACGCTAGGAACACGAGACGTATGAAAGAGATCTTTGGAACCGGTATGATTGAAAGAATTTAAATACCAGAAAAGTCTAGGTGCAACATCAGAGCTTTTGTGTTCATCAGAATTTGTTTTCCTAGGAAGTGGAGCAAATCCACCAAAGAAACTCCAAAATTCACCACTCTCTGCATCTGCCATTAATTTTCCATCTTCTGCAGTCAAAAGAAAAGGCAGCAATGATGCATCCATCACTTGGTCATCAACTTTCAAACAACCAATGAGCGGTATGTTTACCAATAGCTGCTATTTCACACTTTCCATCATGATAAGTATCTTTAACATACTGAACAACTTCCAGAGCTTTAGCCCTCTCTGGAATAGATGAGTTGGAACCATTGAATTGAAAAATTTTAGACTTCGTATCAAGAATAAAGATGTCATCATGATTGAGAGAAGATCGGGCAAAAGGCACCTACACAATCATATAACAAGATAATGATAAAGATATGCATACTAAAATAGCGCATCAGAAGCGTAGGAACAACCAAAAAAAATCTTGCCTCTTTCACATGTACGACATGCTTTCCTTTGCACACAAACAAGCGGGTCTGATGCTCTTCAGCCTCGATATGCTTAAAGCCAGATGCAACTCCACCTTCTTGAGGTATTATACATGGTTTAAAATAGGAAAGGAACTTCTCCGTTTCCTGGCCCTGTACTTCCCGATATTGAACAGCCCGCCCCCCAAGTGCTGCATCTAATTCAACAGTCTTAATGGCTGCAGTGCCGGCCTCATCCTATATAAGGAAATACTTGCGTCGTAATGATATCTGTAGAGGCACAATAAAATTTTCAAAAGCAACATATAGACTTACCTGACTCGTATCTTTACCAAGCCAATAATGAATATCATGGCGTAGGCCACCATTTTTCAGGGCAGTCGTCTGCAAAAAGAAGCTGTAAGATTACACTGAAATACATACTTCCAACATCATAGGCAATAGTAATATCAAAACTTATAAGAAAGTGTGATAGCATCGCAAACAGAAATAGCATTAGTTGTTCCAACATTGCAAAAAGCTAAATGAACTATTGCCACGCGATGCCCAAGTAAAATCACTCAGGTTAGCAACCAATACAAACTATGAGTTGCGGCAGGCCAGACATTGCCGGGTGATCAAAATTAAGTTAGTTGATATCAAACATTCACAGTTCTCTCCCATTAAAATTCCTCTCTATGCCTCTTCACCAAGCACGCAAATTCTTCCATCTAAAGTCTAAACTACACGATAGGCTCTGAGAAAGCTTTTACTTTCTGATGAATGACTGATGCAAAATAAATATAAACAGAGCATGGGGGAAACATAAACTGAAAAGCTACGATTTCCCCGAGATAAATCAAATGAACAGTAAAGAGTATATATGGTACTCTAGTAGTATATGTATTAAAATTCATAATTTGTGCAAAAATAATGATAAAAAGGTAGCACCATTTGTAATGATTGAACAAGAAACAGTATTGCTTTACATTTGATGGTTAAACCATCAAAAAAAAATTCTACAAGTATGATTTCTACTTCCAAGTAAATTTCTACAAGCACAATTTCTAATTTTGGAAGACCACTAACAAACTGATAGCATGAAATCAGTATTATACAGTATGTAGCATAGATCCCTTCCAGTAACATCTCTAAGTAAAGGCCTATTTTACAATATCAAGAGGATAACTGTTGGGCACATGAAATTCTAATGCATAGAGCTAGGAAAGGGTTTGAGAAGAGAAAAATATGGACTATTATGTGATCCTCCAAAGTGAAGGTTTATTTATTACCAAACTGGGAAACAGAACAAAAAAAATAATAAGAAGAAGAAGAAAAGAAAAGAAAAAAACATTATCCGTGGTTGGCTAAAAACCTCAGAGGAAATGCTGCACAAAACATAAATACTAAGGTGAGTAAATGCACATACGAAAAAGTGCACAAAAATCGAAGTGAGTATGTGCTACAACATTGATTTCTGGTGAGCAACAACTTAATCGAGATTGATGCAAATGACTATTGTTGGAGAGTAGAAAAACCCAAAATTACCTTTAATATCACATAGGAATCTCCAGTGAAAAACTTTCCATGTAGAGACTTTGGGACTGGAGTCGGATTAAAATTTTCAATTCGCCATATTTCAATGCCACTAGACTAAGTCAAGAAAGTATACATGCGGAGATCCCAAATACTGGCAGCAATTGCAAGTGTAACAGTAAAACTACAGTTGAAATGGCAGTCAGCAAAATGAATATGCAAATAGATTTCACGCAGAAATGATCAGACATAATTATTTGCAACTTAATAATAATGTGACGACGAATTTGATAGGGTAGCATTAGGATACGCCTTCTGTCCTGCCCCTTGGAAAGCTGGATCCAAATCTTTATTTGAAACTGACATACTGTTTTCCTCGGACTTTTAAGAATTTCCTACACTCAAATTTGACCTGAAACAAGCCAAGGATAAACTCTTAGATTTACAAAACACATGATGATAGTCACATATGATCAGGAAAAACCAAAACTAAAACATCAATTAGCACAGACGGATATCATAAGTAACCAGAAATTTTTACAGAGAAGGGAAGAATTACACTCGCATTCGTACCAACCGTGCGAATGTGATATTGTTCAGTCTTGGAAACTATCAGTACCTTGATATAGTTAAAGATATCCATCCACATAATTCTATTACTGAACTGCACACATCCATACCAGAAGTCCCAAGGCAATCAACATTCCATAATTACAGAAAATTCTTATCCCAGACCGAGGAAAAATCACGGACACAAACTACTTTCTGACGAATTAACCCACAGATATTTCCCAATGTTAAATGCAGACTGGAAACAGCCGCTTCTCCACTCAACATCATTCTGTGCAATCAATTTTGCAAGTACATCCAGATTCATGCTTCTCACTCCATATGTCATGCAGTGTTCAGCTCCAAGTCAGAAGAGCTCGACAACTAAGCCACATGCTCGTGTCTTTTCTTTTATTTATCAATGGTTAATTTCCATGCTTGCTATTGTAGATAAACTCGCCGAGTTGTTAAAATATACAAACTATGTGAATGACATGGAGAACTTCGTAAAAGATTGACATAAGGGTTAAGGAGCATCTAAAATGATATTCTCCCAGGAAAACCACCATGAACCAACAAACATAGCTATCTATTATGATCAAATTAGATGCAAGCAACTACTTCTTCTCTTCCCATTAGTAACTTCCTGGTCTCCCTCATTCGAGAATGGATAAATAAACCAATGCGCGAGATCCCATGCACCCAGAGAGAGAGAGAGAGAGAGAGGTGAAAAGAAGAAGCAAAGCAGTGCCAGCAATAAAACAGATGACGTAAGAAAAGTCTTTCCAATTTGTTTCCCTATGCAAAACTGATTGATGGCTCATTCAGCCAAAGAATCCCTCTCTTTCTCCAATATTTCGGGCAAGTGATCTTGAACTTCTAAATATCGTCTCTCATTCGGATGAAGTAATGAATTGACATTTGTACGATCCACCAATAAAAGGCGCATCGGCATTTCAATACCGACAGATAATAAACCTCAGAATTTACAGTTTTCAATGCTCCATCACTTGTCCAAACGAAAAATGTCTCCTCCCTCATCATCAAGATTCGATTTTTAACAATACAAAGACAACAACACGGCTTATAGCATCACATCAAAAATCAAATCTTATACATTATCAATGCTGAAAAAAGATTAAAAACCCGAGGAACAGAAAGCAGGGAAATTCTGCTGAACCAATTACCTTTTTATCTGTGAATTATGCAAGCAAGCCTTAAGCCCACTTAAATAATCCAGCCAGATCCAGCCAAATCCCTCAACTAAGCTAAATCAACAAAAAATTCCAGATTACAAGAGAAAAGGTGGGTTTTCAAGCCCAAAAAAGGAAAATCCAAAAGAAATTCGATTTACGGAAATTTAAGGATCAAAGATAGAGAGAGAGGCAAAGAACAGTATGTGTGTATGTTTTTGTGTGAGAGAAAGAAAGAAGGGTTTGGGTGGAGGGTATGATGGCGAGTTTACCTGGCAGGCGTGCCTATCACTAACACAGCTAAAAAAAGAAGGCCCCTCTTAACAAAAGCATAATCGTGTATGAACTGTAAAGATTCATTAAACCCATTATTAAACAAACAAATATCAATTAAATTAATGCAAAAGAAGAGGAAAAAACAACAGATTCAATAATTAATCCATCTGGGTAGGAATCAATCGCACCTTTTCAAATGTGCCAATACAGTAAACCTCTGCTCACTATTTGAAGGGGGGAAAAAGAGGTTTCTTTTGAAAGCCCACAAATGATAATGGAAGAAAATTACTTAAAACCACAGTAAAATTTTCTTGAATTCCCACTGTAAGAACCCATCAACCATTATTAAAGAAAAATCACGTCTTTATTACTATTATCATAAAAAAAGAAAAGAAATCAAGTATGGGAGCCCATGAACACGAATCTTGATTCAAAATCAAAACAGGAAAATGTTTAGGCAGCCCATTAATTGCATTTCCACGGTCAGAAAAGGAACAGCAAAATTCATTAATCCATAGTTTAGGGTGGGCATTGAGCTGACTTTCAATTGGACACCGGGATAGGCGGTGCCGCTAGTCATAAAGGCCAAAAAGTTCCATTCTTATGTTAATAGTTTGATTCTCTCACCGGCCACTAACGCTTTTTCGAAGTGATCTGTTACACAAGATTTGTTTAGACTAACATAATTTATAAGTTATTATGTTAATTCGAGATTTATCCGTTACACGAAAAAAATAAAGTAGGAGAATTATAACTATAAGAGAGAAAAGGAAAAAAAAATGGAAAAAAAGAAAAGGGTCTCATTTCTTATTCGCTAGCAGATGCGAAGATGCCTAAAACTGGCAGCGGAATGGGACCCAAGTGTGGGGCAATGGCGGATGACGAGGTGGGATCGTGTCAGCTACGATGTAGTATGGTATTATTATTTGACTTGAAAATCTTTCATTGCCATATATTAAAATAATCACCATTCAAGCCGTGGCAAGACATGGAACATCTGTAATCTTTTAAATTCTCAATTAATTTTGTGGGGGGTTTCATTCCTAATTCTAAGCGATACTTATCGTCTCGGATATATAGATTTGTTTCTTTTTCATACGTATCGAGAAAATTATTGAAAAAAACAAAATATTGGTCTTCAAAACTTAAATTATTAGCCCAAGAAAATGTCAATGAAAGTACAAGAAGTTACGAAATATTTTCAGCTCATCGATCCAGACACCAAGGAACTAGCGGCTAAAGCCTTGAACCGTGGGAGGATTGGGTCGAGGAGATTATTACAAAAGCAAGAAACAGGATAAGAAGAGAGACAACTCAAATATATCACAAACCCTTGCAATATTATTGGAGTGCTTGGTAGAGATTCTACAAAGTGCTTCTTAGCTTCTAGATGAATAGAGAAACTTTTGAGTGTTTGTGAATAATAAATTTTGTTTTATCTTTTACACATTTTACCCAAAAGCAAGAATCTCAAATTTGATGTTTTTTTATTTAAGGTATAAAATTACAAGTTGACATTTATATACTTAATGAAGTTATCATATAGCATATGTTTTTATTTTTAAAAAAAATATTTTTTTTAAATTTTACATTATTACAAGCATTTTTTTAAAAAAATATTTTTTTAATTTTACATTATTACAAGCATTTTTAAATTTTTTTTTTAAAAAAAATTTGCATTGTTATTACAAGAATTTATTAATATATATATATATATATATATATATATATATATATTATATATATATTTTCATAAATTTTTGTACATATCTTGTATATTTATACAAATTTTGTCATTTTTTATATTTTATTTTTATTAATCTTATATATTTTTTCAAGTATTCATATTACAAAAAATAAAATATTTTGATACAAAATTCATAATGTAATAATAATATATAAACTCATTTTTTCATGATAGTGTGACTATCAAAAATTAAATAATCAAATAAGGGCATTATTGTCATTTAATTAAAAAATTAAGTTTGAAAGCAATTATTCTTCAAACACTAAACTTTAGCTTGTATTAGTTTTCAACTTCTATTTTCAAACAATCTCTACTTTAGCTTCTCAACAACTTCAAAATAATCTCTACTAGAATCACTTTTTAAATAAGTAAAAGCTCTCTAAAACACTCCCTATATCTTTGTTTTTTTTAGCATCTTGTTCATATTTTTGCAGCAATTATCAGATTTCGGTTTGCATCTTTCAAGTTCGTACGAAATGTTATCACTTGAAGAATTCCCTTTTTATTTTTCAGTAGAGTCAATGGTTTTAGTCGCATTAAATTAAACGAAGAAAATAGAACCAACGTTTCGATCGGATTCACATCGTTTGATAAATTAGAAGCTATATTTTGTGTTTTCAAATTCAAATTTCATATTTTGCATACATGACACGCCCTCAAAATTCAGAACAAACACAAAGTTTACAAAAAAGACACCATATTTTATTCTTATTTAATTTATTTAAAAATTGTTGTAAGTTTACTAATCTTAGTGAACCAGGGCATATTAGTTACAAATAAGATAGATTGTGTTAAAATATAACACAAAAAATTTTTGAAACCGTGTCACAAGTTAACTTTGTGATATAAATCTCATTATCGATTTAATCCATGAAAAGTATTATTTTTTGTCACATTAAATTATTACTTCTTATGCTGTTCTATATATGAATCGAATAGACTCATTTCACATAAACATATCCTAAATAGAGAAACTTGTCTATTTATTTGGAGCGAAAAACAAAAGAAACTTATATAATTGAAACGAATGTAATATAATTGTTTCCTAATTTTGATAGTTATAATGTTGGTTCAATCGGATGGATCATAATTGAGAAAAAAAATCAAGAAAACTATATCATCTCATGAATAAAAGTACATATATACAACAAAGATTCCATTTAGAAAATTAGATCATCGAGGTTGGTCTGGTAACCCAAGTGATGTTATATCAAACAGGTCAATTAAAAGCGTAAACATATCATTTAAATCGTCCATGGATCAATAGATTTGATTTAGCTAGAGAATGAATTGATGAATGAATCTTAAACGATACCCATCTTATGTGTATTTGAAATCCATACTATTGAAATTATTTAACTTGATATAAAAATAGTGGATTCGAAATTCATATTGAAATATTTCCATCCGAGTAACAAAAAATGTGTAATCATAGACCTGATTCAAGCACAATATTACCGAATTGTGCATATTCGAAGTTCGACATTTGTATATCTGTGCATATTTGTTAAAACATAGGTTTCAAAGAATGATTCAATCACTTGTCAATTATTATTATTATTATTATTATTATTATTATTATTATTATTATTATTATTATTATTATTATTATTATTATTATTATTATTATTATTATTATTATTATTATTTTCGCTTCACAAATGTTTGTGAAATTTGGTATAGGACAAACAATAGCTCAATTCATGAGAAGCCATGTGAGGTGACCATTTGAATGACTTTCGGCCCCTTGTTAATTTTCAATGTTCTGATTGGCCCTATAATGGGCATGGCCCATAATTGCAGCTTGTGTAATAACATGATGATCAGAAGCAAAATTAGTCAATTAATGTTGCAACTTACATAGTTACATGTTTCAAAAAGACAGAGAAATTGTTCTACTATTTATGTTTTTTTCCAATTAAACATAAAGGTGTTATAAAATAATTTTTGGTATATATATATATATATATATATTTAAAAAAAAAATTGTTGATTACGGTATAAATGTGTGAAACGATTTATCTAATAATTACAATGAGAGGTTAAATTAACCTTAGTAAACATCACATACAGTTTTTGGGATATTTGAACCCTAGACCTTAGTGATCCTGAGGCTTCATCCTTCTCAATTTTGTTGTCATTTATGTGACTTCATGGTTCGGTCACTGAATTATAAATCCTACTAAAATTTGACGCTATGATAAAAAAACAGACCAAAATATCAAAATTTTAAAGTTAGCGGACCAATGCTAAAATTTTTTACTAGTTACGAGATTTAAAAAAAAAAGAAAAATTAAAAGAACAAAACGACCTTTTGTCATTTAATAAATTGATTAATTTCAATTTGTAACTTACATGGAAGGAAAAATTTAGACATGAATTTCAAGTCCACTACATCTCAAGTTTTTCAATTTCTATAATAATTGCAATGAATTTCAAATATACTCTGATCAACAACGCGGTTAACCAAATTATACATAGTAATATTAAAAAGAAAAATAGTGGCACATGATATACGCAAAGTCTAAGTTCATTGAATTTGGTAAACTAAACATCACAGTCTTATAGAGTGAAACTTGCCTAATATTCATGTTTATAAATTTGATAGTGCTTTAATTTACAGCATCCAAATATAGGTCATTAGATTTCAAATAGATGGTTTGAACATATTTTTTACGATTATTCTCTCTTTTTTGTGAACCATATTTAGAGCATGATAATGACAGAGACAAATATTCCTCCGTCTAATTTTTTTAAATATAAATATAAGCATACAAAATATGTAGAAAACACACGTATCGAGCTGCGTGCATCAAATGGGAAATATTTTTAAAATGAATTATCCATTTATCAACTTATATAATGTCTATTTCTTTTTCTTTTTTTATAATTATTTAAACATTTAATGTCAACCCCCAGATGTTTATCTGGTGGGTTATTGATTTTCTTGTTTAAAGTGTCACCCTTATTTTTTATACCAAAAATCATGTGTTTGTGAACCTCCAATAAAGGCAATGTCGTAGGGTGGATTTGGGGCATCTTCATTGTTTTTTAATGAGAAAAAACCAATATTACGAAAAATAAAATAAATGGGGTAACGATAATAACAAAGAGACGAGAACAACGTCAGAAATTTTTACTAGGAGGACGAAATTTTATTATTATTATTATTATTATTATTATTATTATTATTATTATTATTATTATTATTATTATTATTATTATTATTATTTTAAAATATTATTAAAATAAATATTAATATTAAAAGAATTTTATTGAATGATTGTGTTTGTGGAATTGTGAATCCGATGAGCCGGTAGTTTTTTTAAAAAATAAATTTATTATCAAATTAAAGAAACTCGTATTTTAAATATCAATAAGCTTGTTGTAGATTTTGACTAAATTAATGAGGGTAAATTGTTAAAATTATTAAGGTAAGAGGAAAAAACTTGGAAAAATTGAGGGGACGCTTGCACCCACCCTCTCTGGATCTCTGGATCCATTTCTGATAAAGATATTACAACTTTTAATTTCTTTCCTTTTTTTTCATGAGACAAACCCATATGCATAATTTTTTTATTTGTATAATAAAATTTATTTAAATAAAATAGTTTTGTTCGTTTCGAGGAAAGATCTTTATTGTGTACTGCAGAACCGTTGAATCATACATATATATGGATCTGTTCCAACTTCCAATTGATCCAATTATAATTCTACATTGTTGTGGACAGATCGAAAACCAGTTTGATCATGTTATTATTTTTGTTGTTAGTTTTGTTTTGTTATAATGGATTTTTGCGACCTCATATATATAGATTTACTTTTTTCCCCACACATATTACTATTTTTTTTTAAAATGTCAATTAATAAATAACTTGTTATATTACCCCTATTTAATGAATACTCATGGTGTAAAAATGTATTGAAAGTAAATAATATATTTAATTCAAGCTTAATTAATAGAGCATATATAGTGAAAAAATTGAAATAAATATTAATAATTATCTTACACGCCTATATATTGGGCAAAAAAAAATGAAAATGTGATATATATATATATATATATATGAATTATTAAAAAAAATGAGAATATAATTTTAGGGGATAGATTTTAAAGATCTCAGTAAATATATAAAAACAATTAGATATTTGGAGTTTTTTTTTTCGATTAATATGTTGTCTCCTACTCTCCTTCCCTTTTATTTGTTATTATTATTATTATTATAATGCCATTTATTTTATATGTTGTTAGAGGTGTTGGGATCGGTTCAGAGGGTAGAGGGGGGGGTGAATACACTCTGAAACTTTTCTTCTTCTTCTTTAAAATGATCAAGTGAGGTTTAGTTCACTTAATCTGTTTTCTCAACTTCTAAAACGTTTTGAACAACTTAAATAGTGCGGAATTAGTTCAGAGGTTTTAGTGATGCAAAGTTTATAAAGCAATGTATGAGCAGGATGTAAGATAAATGGCAGTAAAGGCTAAAGCACGATTTTATGGAAGTTCGAAGACTTAATCCTTCTACGTCTCCCCTTCTTCCACTTAGGAAGGAATTCACTAGAAGACTTTGGTTATTACAACGTCTTGTAATACACCCACTTCAGACTTAGGACTTATCCAATGCCTAATCCGAAACTCCTAGATTTACACAGATAAGATTCTCAGTTCTTATCAGACTGGTGGAAGCTTTCAGAGCAGCTTCAAGTCTCTTCAACACTGAGTATAGTTGAGTTGAGCTTCTCAGACTGCAGAGCGGTCGAGAGGCTTGGAAACCCTAGGATGATCCTTGATGATCAGATACGTGAACTATAAGCGAGGGTTTATTTGAGCAGCAGATGAATGATCTTGTGAGTGTGCTCAAGTATATCAGATGAGGACTTCTGATATTACTCAAGTGATTGAAATGTCTCTCTTCGTTGTCTCGTATCACTTGTTGTTGTTCCTTTTTGTTGTTATTGTTGTTATTTTCACTTCTTGAGCAATCCTCCCTTTAAATAGGTCAATCATCAACGTCTTTATTTTGAACGTTCTGATGCTGCATTGAATGCACATTTAATGCTCATAAATGCATTGATGATTCTGCATGAGGATCGTACACTGCAGACAACTTCCAGGGTCCAAAACTGGAATAAACGGTCGAATGCTTTATCTGCAGTCATTCTGTGTTTTTGCCATTTTGGTGCAACCTGTTGTCTTGATTTGCAGGAGTCAACAAATCTTCTGATACGTCGGTTCTGCTTTTAATAAAGGATCCTGCAAAGAACATCTTGTCACAGGTGCTTGTCTCGAGATATCTTGATAGGCAGTTGGCATTCTACCGGTAGGGATATTTGTCCTCTGCTGGTTTGAATAACCAGTCGATAGGCTTGAGACTTCAACCGGTCGAGAGACATAGGCGGTTGACAAGCTTCCGGTAGATGGATTTATCCTTGTGTCTTCAGCCAGTCGATAGGCTTGAGACTTCAACCGGTCGAGAGACATAGGCGGTTGACAAGCTTCCGGTAGATGGATTTATCCTTGTGTCTTCAGCCAGTCGATAGGCTTGAGACTTCAACCGGTCGAGAGACATAGGCGGTTGACAAGCTTCCGGTAGAAGTTGTAGTAGATTCCTGAAATACAATGGTTGGCAGCACATTCCTATACAATGAGTTGTTGTTTGTTATCACCAAAATATCGGATTCAACAATTTCCCCCTTTTTGGTGATGACAAAACTTAAGTGCCCCAAGAACAATATGAAAGCAGTACAATGAACTTCATTGAGAGAATGAATTTCATTAAGTACAATAAACATTTTTATTACACCTACAGAAGAAAGTCAAAATGAGATGCAGCTGAGATAAGTGAAGATTGTTCATCTTTTGAACCAACTGGCTCCTCCCGACCTATCTCCTGACCTGTCGCCTTCTCTTCTTCTTCTGTCGGCTTTTTCCTTTCTTCTGGACTCTTCTTCTCGTCTTCTTGCCTCTGCTTCTCTACGTTGCTCTTCTTCCCCCTTTTTGGCATCACCTTGGTTGAGTCGAACGATGATCTCAGTGAGTTGAGTGCCAAGGCAGGATTGCATATTGTCAATCTTTGCATCGAGTTGAGCAAGTAGAGTAGCTTGCATAGTGTCCATCCGATCATTCAACTGCTTGTGAAGGCGATTTTCGGATCGGACAACTTGTTCAGAGACGGTAGAGAGCGTGTTGATTTGAGTGCGATGATGATTAGTGATCTCTGTGGTCATACGAGCAAGGTCTCGAGACACGGTCTCGAAATGCCGAATCATCGTCTGGCGTGAATTATCAACGGAGAAGGAGGAGTTAGTGATATCTTGAGAGAAGGACCTAACCGTTTGCGTGAGCTCATGTAGCCTATTAATCAAGGTATGATCTAGAGCTGCGGCCATGGCGTCAATCAAAGACTCATCAGTCTGAAGCATTTGCCCTTGTTGGTCATTTCTTGGTGAAACCGGGCTAGACTCACGATGATGTGGTGATGGTGATCTGGCTGGAGAGCTAGATGATGGACCCTCCAATAATGGTACAGTTGGAGATGTAATAGTCTCGACTGCAGCCAATATGGTTGGTGGAGTATCAGGATCAGCACTTGGTTCATCCATAATGAGATCTTCCATAAAATTTTCAGTGGATGGAGACGGTTGATGTGCTTGATCAGCATCAGTCACTTGCTGTACTGGAGATGCAGGTGATACAATAGTGCTTGGTGTCTCCATTGGGGGCACTATTGCTGCACTACTGCAAGGAGCCTCTGTCACAGAGGTGACAGGTATCTCTTGTGCAACCACTTCTGAAACATCTTATGGATGACTTGGAGAGGTGAGAGCGGTCGTCACTGGAAAGGAGTGAACAATCACAACTACTTCCGGTTGAGTGACTGCTTGGACTGCGGTGGAGGAGGGGTCGACCGATGAAGAGGCTGCCACACTCGATTTTAGAGCAGATGATTGAAAGAGGTCGGCAGTGATGAGATCGGTCAGAATCCCATCTGAAGAAGAAAAAGCATAGACGTCTTCCTCACCCTGATCTTGAGTGAGAAAGGTCTTCATCATCACTTGTCCTTCCAGCACATAAGCTTGTAAACAGGCTGCTGAAGCTGGTGTGTTGTCAATGTTGAGAGCTTGATAGTGCTGAAGCAGTTGAGTGATTTGACGTAGACTATCCTGTAGTCCAGTCAAAATCACAAAGTCATCGGCAGCGGTAGAACTCTTAGATTTGAAATTCTTGACACGCTCATTAATTAACAGAGATAGCAGGCTTCCTCGAAGCTTCAAGTCTATGAGCTGTCTTCTTCCCAAAGCCTCCACGATGTCTTTAGTATCAGCAAATAGAAGCATCTTTTGCTCAATAAGGTTTAGAGATTTCCATTTAGAAAATATTTGAGCCAGAGTCAGGTGTGTGCGGGAGTGATGCCATCTGTCAAAGCGTTGTAGGTGACGCTTGACAGTGCGGAGGACGTGTGAGATGATCAGATTGAGCTCTATCGTAGCTGCTGGTTGAGCCTTGGGTGTGTAGATCATCACACCTTTTCCTTTGTCTTTGGGATCAGCTAGAGTGACCTTAGGAGCTGATAAGGCACCTTCCCGGATTGTCACACCCTTTGTAGGATGAGGAGCAGTAGAAGCAGCAGCGGTAGTGGTCTCGACCGTTGGCAGGGTAGGAGCAAGGCCAGACAGAGACTTTAGCTTCTTGTGCTGCCTCTTCTTTTCGCCTGCAGGCGTAGATGACACAGCTGCTTTGGATAGAGAAGGAGATGATTTGCTGAAAGCTTGAATCAGTGGAACATTCTCACGTGATTCGTCTTCAGAGTCAGATTCGATGATCAGTTGGCGCTTGGCAGACTTTTTGGTGTCGACTGGTTTGGCCACGACCGGAACCGTTGAAAGCGGTTGTGGGATAGCAATAACCTTTGCGGTAGCGGGTAAGGTGTCGACCGCAGTCTCCTTTTTGTTCAGGAATTTGTGAATCGTGGACTTGTTGAGCCATTTGGTGGGATGCAGAGGCTCAGTTTTGGAGAAGTCCACTCCAAGGATGCTCAAAATGTGGCAAATTTGCAGAGCAAATCCCTCGGATTGCCCTTTGCCCCTGATCATTTCACATAGAATATTGAACAGAATGTCTGACCAGTTTATGTTGATCTTGGAGGCAATACACGCCATGTATTGAAATTTCTCCAGTGTCACTTTGTCGTAAGAACCAGCCTTGGCCAGAAGATTCTTGGCTACGATGTTGGTCAAGAGCCTGAATGGAGCTTTGAGAGATGTCTTCTGGGCCGGCAGTTTGATTGGAGCATCAGTGGTTGAGAACTCCTTCAACCAGTAAGAGCAGTTACCGTCTGGAAGATCCGTGCATTTTGTCAAACCCCTGGAGGGCAGATCAAAACTGCTAGCGAAGAACTGCTGATTGAAAGAGTAGACTTCTGTCTTGATCACGCATTTGATAGTCCCATGCTCGATTTGAGCGGTAGTGAAGAACTCCTTCAAAACAGGCAAATCGCAGATGGCACTGCATTCCAGAAATTTCTTCAGTCCAGAGGCTTCAAGCATGGTGAAGACCTCTGTAATTCCTGCATTGTTTGCCTTAACCACGGAGTCAAAGTTGATTGCCAGGCAGGTCTTCTGGATCGACATGATAGCTGTAGATAGGAACTAGAGCAGAAAGTAAGCAAAATCTAGAGAGTAATTCGATGAGCGTTTAGTGCAATATGAAAGCTTTAGCAAATGTGAAAGGTTGATATACGAGTGTAAAGAGGTATATATAGGAACCTATGGGCCATAGGGTGACGTCATGAAAAAGTGTTTTTGAAATTCAAAAAAAATTTGAGGAGAAAAATCACCGCGCCCAATTAATGTCAACTGGTTCAAAGCACAAGGCTGCTAGTACTAAGCCTGTCAGACACTAGTTTAAGGCGGATGATAAGCCACTATTTATGGCAATGTAAAAGGTAAGCTATTAATGTCATAATGGCAATTATTCCCCCTAAACACATGCATACTAACTCAGATCTACTAAGCCAAGAATATTTCGAAAATAAGAAAACTTAGCGTCCGGTAGAGGCTTGGTGAATATGTCTGCTGCTTGCTGATCGGTAGAGATGTATTCCAGCTTGATTTCTTTCTTTAAGACATGATCTCGGATAAAGTGATGTCTGACATCAATGTGCTTTGTCCTAGAGTGCATCACTGGATTGTGAGTGATGGCTATGGCACTTGTATTGTCACAGTAGATTGGAGCTTCACTCGACCGGATTCCATAATCCTTAAGCTGCTGTTGAATCCAAAGTATTTGAGCACAACAGCTGCCAGCAGCAAGGTATTCTGCTTCGGCGGTCGAGGTAGCAATTGATGTCTGCTTCTTACTTGACCACGAAATCAGTCTATCTCCAAGGAATTGACATGTGCCGCTTGTACTTTTACGATCAATTCTACACCCTGCATAATCTGCATCTGAATAGCCAATAAGATTAAGATTTGAATCTTTGGGATACCAAAGACCCACATTAGTAGTTCCTTTAATATATTTAATGATTCGTTTGGCAGCAATGAAATGAGATTGCTTAGGTGCTGCTTGAAATCTAGCACATAGACAGACTGAATACATAATATCCGGTCGACTGGCAGTCAAATAAAGCAATGAGCCAATAAGGCCTCGATACATGGTTACCTCGACCGGAATTCCCCCTTCATCTTTATCAAGCTTGATTGATGTACTCATGGGGGTAGATGCAGTTGAGCATTGTTCCATTCCAAACTTCTTTACCAATTCATTGGCATACTTGGACTGATTGATAAATATTCCAGTTTCAAGTTGCTTCACTTGAAGTCCAAGAAAGAAGTTTAGTTCGCCCATCATGCTCATTTCAAACTTCTCCTGCATTAGCTTAGAGAACTTTGAGCACAACTTGGGGTTAGTTGACCCAAATATAATGTCATCAACATAAATTTGTACTAGTAACACATGATCACCTTTTACAAATTTAAACAGGGTCTTATCGACCGTTCCAATTTGGAAATCATGTTCCAGTAAAAATTTTAGTAATGTGTCATACCAAGAACGTGGTGCTTGTTTTAATCCATAAAGAGCTTTGTCAAGTTTATAGATATATTGAGGATGAGTAGGATTGACAAAACCTGGTGGTTGTTCAACGTACACCTCTTCTTGAAGTAGACCATTGAGGAATGCAGACTTGACATCCATTTGATAAACTTTAAAATCCTTAAAAGCTGCATAGGCAAGAAAGATGCGGATTGCTTCTAGTCTTGCAACTGGCGCGAAAGATTCCTCAAAGTCTATGCCTTCTTCTTGTCTAAATCCTTGAGCAACAAGTCGAGCTTTGTTACGCACAACAGTGCCATGTTCATCGAGCTTGTTACGAAACACCCATCTAGTTCCAATCACATTTTGATTTTCCGGTCGAGGAACTAGATGCCAAACATTGTTGCGGGTGAATTGATTCAGTTCTTCTTGCATTGCCTCGATCCAGCTGGCATCTGATAGGGCTTCATCTATCTTCTTGGGCTCTACCTGAGATATGAAAGCTGCATGCAAGAATTCATTAATCATTTGACCACGTGTTTTTCGAGGAGCAGAAGGGTCACCTATGACCAACCCAGGTGGATGATTTTTGTTCCACCTAAAATAATTCCCTAAAGGGTTGTCATCAATTGGTTGATGAACGTCCTCGTTTACTGGATCATCATTGGCAGGAGGATCGTTATCCACCGGTAGATCCACTTCTGGCCTTGTTTGATCACAAACGGTAGAGGGAGCTGGATCATCCTTCTTTGGAGGATATAGATCACTGTCACTCTCTTCCTGTAGATTTGTGTTTTCCAGTCTGTGACTCAGATCATTTATGCTCCCTTGAGTTTGTTCTATACAAAGAGTAGATTCATCAAAAACAACATGAATGGTTTCCTCGACCGTTAGTGATCTTTGATTGAACACTCGATAAGCTCTGCTAACGGCTGAGTAACCAATAAAAGTTCCTTCGTCTGCTTTGGCATCGAAGGCTGTCAAATGGTTTTTGCCATTGTTGTGGATAAAGCATTTGCACCCAAAAATTTTGAAGTATGAAATATCAGGTTTTGTGCCATTCCAGATCTCATATGGAGTTTTGTTAAATCGTTTATTAATCATAGATCTGTTTTGAGTATAGCAAGCTGTGTTAACTGCTTCTGCCCAAAGCCTTTGAGAAACATTTGAATCAGCAATCATAGTTCTGGCTGCTTCTTTTAAAGTACGGTTCCTTCTTTCAGCCACCCCATTTTGCTGTGGGGATCTAGCAGCTGACAACTCATGCTTGATTCCCTGATCATCTAGATAAGTCATAAGAGTGGTGTTTAAAAATTCAGTCCCTCTATCACTCCTGATCCTATCTATCACAGTAGATTGTTCATTTTGCAAGCGTTTAAAAAGCTTAATCAGGTGAGGTGCAGTTTGATCTTTTGAAGAGAGAAAGATGACCCAAGTAAATCGAGAAAAGTCATCTATAACAACAAGAGCATATCTCATTCCCCCTAAGCTTCTTACTGGTATAGGACCAAATAGGTCCATGTGAAGTAAGTCTAAACATTTGGAAGAAGACATACACCCTTTATTTTTAAAAGTTGCTCTCACCTGCTTTCCTAGTTGACAAGCAGGACAAACTTTGTCTTTTATAAAATCTCCTTCGGGCAGTCCAGAAACCAAATCATGCTTCCTCAAGTTAGAAATGGACTTAAAATTTAGATGATTTAATCGCTTATGCCACAGCCAATGTTTATCATGATGATGAGCAGTAAGACAAGTAGGTGAGGAAATATGTGAGCAAGACCAGTTTACCTTGTAGGTGTTTAGGTCTCGTACACCGGTCATAAGAGTCTCACCTTTGTCATTTTTTATGAGGCAAGTGTGTTTGTGAAACTCGACCGAATGATCATTGTCACATAGTTGACTAATACTTATCAAATTATAACATAGTTTGTCAACAAGTAACACATCTTTAATAATGATGTTACCATGGATAATCTTACCCTTACCCATGGTTTTACCTTTGGAGTTGTCTCCAAAGCTGATCTTTGGTCCTTTGCACAACACACTTCTGTTAGAAGTTCTGGATTCCCTGTCATGTGTCGTGAACAACCGCTATCTAAATACCAGGTAGTGTCCTTGATAGAAGTGGTTTTCTCGCCTGTTTGGACTTTTAGTACCTGCAAAGGGTGAAGAACTTTTGGTACCCATATCTAGTAGGGTCCAGGTCGGATTAGCCCTTTCGGGACCCACACCTGGAACACCCTTACAGGTTTGCCCGTGTGTGTGTCCAGAAATCTGTGCGGTCGATAGGCAGTAAATGTGTGTGCTTGTGAGGTTACTGTGTGCTGCTTGCCTTTTTGATTTTTATCAGTTAGCCTGTACCTCTTTTGAACTGGCCTGCAATTAAAGTACTGGTAAGGCTTCTCCTTTGACCATCTTTTCTTAGAGTAGTTAGGCTCATTCCATGGCCTTTTGAAATTAGATTGGTTTTCCTTTCTTCTTTCATTAGGTTTAGGTTTGATCCAAGTTCCTCTTTGATTAGAGATCTGGGGATCCACATATCCCAGCCCTCTATGCTTAGAACTTCGTTCGTTAGATACTTTCTGATTTTTGTCAAAGCTGCACTTATCGTGTTCATATATCGTGCTGGACCTGACAAATCTTATTTTGTTAAGATTGCCTTTGTCCAGGCTTGACTGAATACAGGACTCCATAGACTGTTCATTTGTTCCAAACCCTAGACCGGTCTTATCATGTACCGGTCTTTGGATTTCTTGAATCTTGTCAATGGTTACAGAAGATTTATTCCAAGCCTTAATGGTTTCAAGTAGTTTTTTATTCTCAATCAAGGTAGCTTGGAATACTCTTTTCAAGGTGTCGTTCTCAGTAGCCAGCAGACTTAGCTTGACCTTAAGACCATCAAGCTCTTTTTGCTGCATGCAGCTTGATTCGCTTGACTTATCTTTTAGGTCGGCTCTTTTTGCCTTTACTTCCTCGAACTCCTTGGATAATGCTTTGTATTCATTAGCCATTTCGTGTAAAGCAGTAACCAAATCACTGTGAGTAAATTCAGGTGAGCCAAAGTCAAATACCTCCTCAGCTTCTTCTTCGATGTCAGCCATAAGGCATTCCACCTTTTCATCATCGCTGTCATCTGAAGAGCTTCCGGTATTGGAGTTGTCGGAGTCAGACTCGGCCCACTTGCTTTTGCTTTCGTCTGCTACTAGAACCCTTTGGTCTCTTCCTTTTCTAAGGGTCCTCCTGTCCTCCTTGCCCCTTCTTCTTTCAGAAAATTGCTTCTGATCATTGCTCTTAGGCTTGGTGCACTCTGCAATGAAATGGCCTGGCTTGCCACAGTTAAAACAAGTAGGACCATCGTTTGTATGGTTCGATTTATGATAATTTTTAAATTTAGAATTGTTTTTACGCATAAATTTACCAAATTTCTTGACAAAGAGTGTCATGGCTTCATTGCTGATTTGCTCAGCTGATCTCTTTGGAGCTTCCTCGACGGTGGACGTATCACGGTTGAGGTTAAGGCCTTGGTTGGTTGAGAGGTAGATGGTTCATCTTCTGTTCTCATGTTGAGCTCGAACTCGTAGGCTTTAAGATCTGCAAAGAGATCATGCAGTTCAACCTTGCTCAAGTCTTTCGACTCTCTCATGGCCACTGTCTTGATCTCCCATTCTTTGGGCAGAGCTCTCATAACCTTCACAGCAATTTCACGGTTAGTATAAGTTTTACCTAAAGCAATAAGATCACAAATGATACTACTGAACCGTTCATCAAATTCAGCCATGGTTTCCCCTGGCTTCATTTTGGCGTTGTCATATTTTTGAATGGCCAAGGTGAGCTTGTTTTCCTTTGTCTGGTCATTCCCTTCACACAGCTGAGTGAGCTTCTCCCAAATCTCCTTTGCTGTGGAACATGACTTGATTTTGCTGAACATATTCTTGTCCAGTGTTTTGTATAGGATGTCCCGGGCCACATTGTCAAGATTGGCCTTCTTTTTGTCCTCAGTGGTCCACTCAGCTCTTGGTTTCTCAATCATTTGTCCTGCACCATCGGCTAGAGCTGGGTTGACCTTCATAATTTTGATAGGACCGTCTGTTATGACATATAGCATGTCATCATCCTGTGCTGCAAGATGTGCCTGCATGCGAATTTTCCAATCATCATACTCTTCTTTAGAAAACATAGGAATTCTGTTGAAAGAAGTCATGATTTTAAAACTTTAGATCAACAGTTGAGAAAGGAACCCGCTCTGATACCACTTGTTGGGATCGGTTCAGAGGGTAGAGGGGGGGTGAATACACTCTGAAACTTTTTTTCTTCTTCTTTAAAATGATCAAGTGAGGTTTAGTTCACTTAATCTGTTTTCTCAACTTCTAAAACGTTTTGAACAACTTAAATAGTGCGGAATTAGTTCAGAGGTTTTAGTGATGCAAAGTTTATAAAGCAATGTATGAGCAGGATGTAAGATAAATGGCAGTAAAGGCTAAAGCACGATTTTATGGAAGTTCGAAGGCTTAATCCTTCTACGTCTCCCCTTCTTCCACTTAGGAAGGAATTCACTAGAAGACTTTGGTTATTACAACGTCTTGTAATACACCCACTTCAGACTTAGGACTTATCCAATGCCTAATCCGAAACTCCTAGATTTACACAGATAAGATTCTCAGTTCTTATCAGACTGGTGGAAGCTTTCAGAGCAGCTTCAAGTCTCTTCAACACTGAGTATAGTTGAGTTGAGCTTCTCAGACTGCAGAGCGGTCGAGAGGCTTGGAAACCCTAGGATGATCCTTGATGATCAGATACGTGAACTATAAGCGAGGGTTTATTTGAGCAGCAGATGAATGATCTTGTGAGTGTGCTCAAGTATATCAGATGAGGACTTCTGATATTACTCAAGTGATTGAAATGTCTCTCTTCGTTGTCTCGTATCACTTGTTGTTGTTCCTTTTTGTTGTTATTGTTGTTATTTTCACTTCTTGAGCAATCCTCCCTTTAAATAGGTCAATCATCAACGTCTTTATTTTGAACGTTCTGATGCTGCATTGAATGCACATTTAATGCTCATAAATGCATTGATGATTCTGCATGAGGATCGTACACTGCAGACAACTTCCAGGGTCCAAAACTGGAATAAACGGTCGAGTGCTTTATCTGCAGTCATTCTGTGTTTTTGCCATTTTGGTGCAACCTGTTGTCTTGATTTGCAAGAGTCAACAAATCTGCTGATACGCCGGTTCTGCTTTTAATAAAGGATCCTGCAAAGAACATCTTGTCACAGGTGCTTGTCTCGAGATATCTTGATAGGCAGTTGGCATTCTACCGGTAGGGATATTTGTCCTCTGCTGGTTTGAATAACCAGTCGATAGGCTTGAGACTTCAACCGGTCGAAAGACATAGGCGGTTGACAAGCTTCCGGTAGATGGATTTATCCTTGTGTCTTCAGCCAGTCGATAGGCTTGAGACTTCAACCGGTCGAGAGACATAGGCGGTTGACAAGCTTCCGGTAGATGGATTTATCCTTGTGTCTTCAGCCAGTCGATAGGCTTGAGACTTCAACCGGTCGAGAGACATAGGCGGTTGACAAGCTTCCGGTAGAAGTTGTAGTAGATTCCTGAAATACAATGGTTGGCAGCACATTCCTATACAATGAGTTGTTGTTTGTTATCACCAAAATATCGGATTCAACAAGAGGATAAATTTTAAAAAATTCAGTAAATAAATAATTTTAAAATAATAATAATAATATTTTTTAGATTTTTGGTGGCATTTTGAAGAAGAAGTGGGGAAAAAAAGAGGAAAAAAAAAATTTATGCATCTCACCTCATATATGTCAAATTAAAGGAACTTCCTACAATCAAGCTACAAGATTTTTGGTTTTATTTGGGGGTCTTAGTTTATATATATATATATATATTGAAATTGTATATTTAATTTCTTAAAAATTACTATATCGAAAAAATAATTAATTTTTTGGGTGTCCATGGCCCCCTCCCCGGTTATGGCGTATCATCCACCACTGCAGTGCTAATGTAGATTACACTTTTATATATATCGAATACTTAATTATATATAATTAAAGATAAATTTAAATATTTATTTTGATCGAATTGTCTCGGGATTTTAAATTTTTCCGGTCCATTCTATTTTATTAACGTGTACAATTCTACACACAAAATATATATTAAATATTATGAGACGATTTAACAGATTTTTTTTTTTTTTGTGAAGCATACTTTTTTTAAATAATAAAAAAAAACAGTCTCCTACATTGACCGTTACATGCCTATATTTTAAAGGAGCCCAAAAACACAATTTATATATTAGTTCTTCAAAAACATACTCAAAATATATAAGTTTTATTTGATTATATATGCCCAACAGTTTAAGGATTAAAAAATTTTTAGAATCGAACGTTTGCTGTTTTACCAAAAACTATAACTAGTGGTAATTGTGGAACTCAAATCTTTTAAACCACACAGCATTCCAAGTGTCATAATACGATCGCCCTACCAGCAGGACAATTATTGTACCCCAACAACATCTCTTCCAATAATTGCATTACTTGCAATAAATAAAAATTGAACTCATAACCTTGCATATGATATCAATTGTAGGATCAAACGTTTGCACGTTACAAAAAACTTATAGCTAGTGGTAATTGTGCAACTCAAATATTTTAAACTGCACAACAGCCCAAGCGTCATAGTTCGATCACTATACCAACAGAGACAATTATTGTACTCCAACAAAACTACACTTTTATTAACAATATATTAACATTTAGATATATAGAAAAAAATATTTTTATTTTTCATTACTTATTCAGTTTGATCTCTTATGTAGGTAGTGATTTGGAGAACTTTTAGGAAGCACTTCTCAATTTCTTCTTCACAAAATTTTACAAAATTTCAAAATTTTGTGAAGGAGAAGCTGAAAAGTGCTTCCTAGAAGCTCTTCAAAACACTACCGTACTAACCACTAATTATAGGTAATTGAATTTTAGTATTATACTTTCTTTTACTTATTTGTATTTGTATTTAGAATTTCTAGTATTATATATATTTTTGTTGTACATTGTTTAAAACACGACGGACTCTTCAATTTTTTTTCTATGTTTTTGTTTAAGTTTGATAAGATAATCAATATCTACATAAAGAAATGCAATGAATTAGTTTCCTTTTGTTAACAACTTGGCTACTTTTGTTAATGAAATGTATATTAAATTGTACAAGTGGAGCATCAATGATCAAGCACACGTACCGGCATTACTGCATACATATGAGTTTACAAATGCCTTTCAAATTTCTAACTCATATAAAAATTTATAGTTAGTATAAATATAATATAATTTTCTTTGTTAGAATAATTATTAATCATTGACACCAAAACAATTTTTGTATAAAAAAAATGATAAAATGAACAAAGAGAACTATGATTAACTTAGAGTCAGATTTGAGATATTGATAAATTATTTTAATTGCAAGAATAAAACAATAAGAAAAAAACAATCGATAATTTGACAAATGTGGAATGAAAAAAAATCAGAACAACAATAACGATAATAAAAAATTATTCGAGCTCGACTCATCGATCGTGAACGAATTGAATGAAAAAGTTATGTTAATAATATCAAATATGTTTAACACGAAAATATGAGTTAAAAGAGTATAAGAATTCATGATCTACATAAAGGGAGAAAAATACATTTTTTTTAAAAAAAAGGAAATTCCTATTCCTAATTGAAAAAAGATCTAAGTAGACACGATGAAGTTATGTTTTCAAAAATTATTTTTAATAAAAACTGTTGACATATATGAGGTATCCAATTTTTAAAGTTCGAGTTAAGTCCCCGAAATCTCATGTGCTCAACTAATATTTTTTATGAGTTGAAATTGAGTCGGATCGGAGATCATCTCACAAAATTAATCCGCCAGATGTGTGTCTCATATGATGTTTTTTTTTTAAAAAAAAAAATACACACATATATAATATATAAGTACAAGCTTTTTGGTGATAATAATTCAGCCAATCCATTGCGTTCCGTGCTTGTGTTGTTATATATGTATATGATTGCGACTCATCCTCAACTTAGATGTTGATCCACACTTGGGAAACAATGTGCGACGTATGTTCATTGAATCTCTCCCGGTGTAATTACTAATTCACCCTCCCAAGTAAATTATTAGGCGTGGGATCAATTTGTGCTTGAGGAGGGGTCTCGACCAAGTATGTATCTTCTCGGGCTCCATGGATGCGGTGAGGGCTGTTATCTCCAGATGACGATAGGAGCACCGAGGGAGCTGTGACACTTGAAATCCGATCTGTGATGGATTCTGAAAGCTTTATTTCTATTCGCCATATACGAAGATCAGAAAACAATGCGACACACACGTTAACTCAAAAAGTAAATTTGCTCTCTTCAAATTTAGTTGGGGCGATGGCCCTTTTCCAGATTGGCTTCTGGATGTTGTAAGCCAAGACTTGATTTTTCAATATTAATGAATTTGGTTTTCAAAAAATATTGTCCCAAGGTAGGGCCAAAATCGGGAGTTCGCCTCCAAATTATCTTTGATGGTTTAACCATATGACAGAAAAATGGATATAGCGTATAAATACACAAGTCACTTCCATCACAAAATTACTTTCGAATTCAGTGTGAGACAGTTATAATTTGGTCATATAATTTGTTATTTTTTTTGGTTTTAAACTTTAGATCCCTTCAATTTGACGGTTTTAGTCATGTTGGTTGGTCATCATGATTTTCATTCTTTGACTTTTTTTTTAATCGAGGTGTTGACTTAATATCAGAAATATACGACAACTTCTGGATGAAAGGAAAAAAAAAAAGAAAACAATAAACTAATTAAAACTTTTCAATTTGAAATAATTCTGGACTAACAATGGAAATGGAAAACAATTTTTTGTCTACCAAATTATTCAATTTAGTATTTGGTCCATTAAGTTTTCAAAGATTGATTTCAGTAGACTAATTTTTATTTTTCAGTTATTTTGATCTAATTGTTAACGTGATCACTGGATGATGCTCTAATGACATAGAAAAATGCTCATGACTTGCCATATGACAAGTCAATAATTAGACAAAAATAACAAAAAATTAAAAATTAGTATACAGAAACCAAACTTTGAGAACTTAATTGACCAAAACCAAAAATTGTACAAGTTAATGAAAAAAAAATCATTTTTTTCCCGAATGAAAAATAGAAAATTTACATGATGAACAAACTTATAATTTCTCCTGGAAAAAAATCGAGATAGAGATTGGGAAATCATTCTCCCAAATGTAAATTGGTGTTAATAAATTCATTATGATTTTAATAAATTGCCTAAAATCCCGTGTCTGCTAATAAAATATCTACTGAGAACTGACTATATTTTTGGTCATGTTATATATTTAATTGACACACACACACACACATATATATTAACTTTTGGTCATGTTAACTAGGAATTTATATTTTTCAGTCCTATAACTTGCATGTTTTTTTGTCTCCAATTTTGGTTTTTTTACTTTGAATTATTTTTAATCATATAATTTGTATGTTGTTTTCATTTTTGGTTCTTTAACGTGTATGCTATTTTCATTTTTTATTTTTTTTAATAAGAAATTATTGCGTTTGTCGACCATAAAATGATCAAAAATGAAAGCAAATACAAGTTAAATGATCAAAAATGAAAACAATACACATGTTATAAGACTAAAAATGAAAATTTCATAACACCACCAAAAATGACAAAAAAAAAAATGCAAGTTACATAACTGATCAATATTAACATGATCAAAAGTGAATAAATGCAAATATCATAACAAAAAATGTTGTTCTCCCAATGCATTTTTACATCTCAAAATTTTTGATATTTTTACTCGGCTCTTATTACCCAAGCATGCATCTAAATGGTATTTATATATAAAAAAAAAAAAAATGGACGCACATTACGTTCTTTATGCACAACAGAGACCAATAATCTAACCATTGTGATAATTTTCATCAATATGTATAATCACTTCCATAATCTTGTCTAATTATTTAACACATCCGGACATTTTTCTAACAGTGACGTATCAATTACCCACAGGAATATTTTGTCCGAACACCAGAGCATAGTTTTCAACTGTAAATTTATTATGATCTTTTGGAGTTTTAATACACATAAACAGTAGAAGTACTGGTTTGTACCTGTGATTTACAGGCTACTGCATACCCGAACGATGATGGTTGCGGGTTTCTCATCGTTGCACTCAAAAAAAAGAAATTGGAGAAAAGATATCCCGATGTAACATAAAATTAGTTAATAACAATGATATAGATCATTTAACTGGATAATTGGTGTTACAGAAATTTCCAACAATTATTGGTGAGAAATCAAAGCTTTAATGACAAATCAAGATGATTAGGCTCTTCACAAGCTCTTTGATCAGGCTTGAAGTATTCATTAACAATCAAGTTATCATCATAACTCATCACATCTCTTCTCACAGATCTATGATCCATAGGGCCATGAGGATCAAAGCCGATAACCCGACGCAAACCACTCGAACTTGGCCCGAATCCCGGGTTCAAACCCGAGCCCGAGTCACGCCTCGCCGAGCTCGATTCTCTGCTCTTCTTGGCTAGGGTTCTCTCCAGTTTATGAGCATTTTGATGGCCTCCCAGAGCTTGTGAGCTGTAAAACTTGCGTCTGCAGTAGTTGCATGAGAAAACCCGCGGTTCGGTCGGGCTTAAAGGCGGCGATATCGGCCATGAATTCGGAGAAGAAGGATCAAGCACTAGATCCAGGTTTAGGGTATCGAATTTTCTTGATGATAAGCCGAGACTAAGAGAAGTTTTAGGATCATAATCCATGTGATTTCGTGTGATAGAACAGATGATTAGTGGAAGATGAAATGTGTGGATTAGTGCTTGTTTTGTGGAGGAAAAGTTGATTGAAGCGGAAGCATTATTTGAGAATTAGTTTGCTGCATGAAACTGAGGTAGGTAGGTTTGGAGACCGATGTGCTCTTTATTTATATATACATAAGATAGTATATCATCATAGTAGAAAAAGGACGTACAGTTGTATGCAATATCCTCGTGAAATTTCGAGAATACTAAGAAAAATCGTATGAAAAAATAATGATTTATTAATTTAAATGTGTTTCAAATATTGAAAATTTAATTACATCACACATGCCCCTTTGTTCGATCGTATTATCAAGGTTATGTATGTTCGAAATTTGAAAACACAGGAAACTTTAATAGTTATATGAGTTTTCAATAATCTCGTGATTTCACAAGATATATAATGTAAGTAATTAGCCCTCATATTTTATTCGTCCTGATTATTTGATGTAAAATCGTTTTGCTTTATTTTAATTCCCTGGTGATCCAAATTGTAACTATATAAATAAATATAGATAAGAAAAAATTTGCAATTTTTGTATTTTATATTTGTTTCTATGTAATTTGGATATTCTGCGTCGTCGAATTTCAATTTTATTTTTTAAATTTTTTTTTTTTTACTTTTGAAAGATCTAACATTTATGTGTTGTTAACTTGTGCAGTATTATATCAGCACTCTCAATAAAAAAATGATTAAAATTGTCAAAACTAGAAATATACAAAATTAATAGAGAATTTTGACAACGTAGAAAACCAAATTACAAAGAGACAACGATACTAACCAAAGTGGGTAATACTCCATGTACAACGAAATTTATACATCAATTTGTACAACACAAAAAATTCGATACAAAAATTTTATGAATCAAAATCTCATTATACATGGAATACAAAATATCGTGATATATATAATAACAAAATTTTACGATATAATTATTGTAAATACTGACTCAAAAAAAATTGTTGTAAATATCGTTGTACACGATATTTATTGTACATTTAGCATTATTCAACCAAAATTGCAATATTTCAAAGTAAATCCAAATAAATATAAACGTACAAAGTTATATTTAATGAGTCTCGCATAATCTCTGCAATTTAATTATTTTAATGGGCATCTGTGTCGGATATGTTCCATATGTTGATTGAAAATCAAATGTGTTTTTAATGTAGAGTAGGGCGTCTCAATCTTGGAATATTATTAAATTAGATCTTATGTTATGTTATCAACCACACACTACATGTGTACTACGAATTATTGTTGTGAATTACTGTTATTTAAATTATTTTTTTAGAAGACTGTTATTTAAATTATAATTTACTTCTGAGTTGGAAAACTTTTTATGACGGAAATCACATTAATTAAGCAATATTAAGTTGAATGGAATTATTGGTTTATGGAAAAAATATATTTTTTTAAAATTTTTAACTTTTCCACGTAATTTGAAAGAAGTAAAACTATTTCTGTATAATTCTTTTGAAGCTACACATAATATAGTCCAATGATATATATATATTATCTATACTATATTATAATACTTGAGGCACCTAGAGAAACCGTTCATAGGTGCCACCTCATAGGTGGGCATGGTGGTGGACACGAAAAGTGGGCAGCATAACAAAACTATATATATATATTATCTATACTATATTATAATACTTGAGGCACCTAGAGAAACCGCTCATGTGAACACCATCTTTTGTTCCATTTTTGCCCCTCCTTTCCTTCTTATATTATTCCATAATTCCATAATAATTACCCTTCTTACCCACAATCCTCACTAAAAAACCTCCCACTAACTCCACTTTCACATAAAATAAAAAAAACTTATTTTTTTATAATACATTAACTTCAATCATCTCACGAATTTTCAATTTTTATCATATTTTTCATTTGGCTTCTACATTTCTTTTTTCATCTGATTTTTTTCCCAATAACATGTTAAGCAAAAGTACAAAAAAATCAAAAAAATAAAATAATAAAGTGATCGTAACTGAAAATTTTTCGTTGCACACGCATGTTACTAGTATATATAGAAATTTTTAGCTGTCCAACCAATGCTGTCCAACTCGTCCCCGACAACTAAAACCCGGTACTGTGTTTTAGTGATAAGAAAAATTAAAAAAAAACCAACTAAAATCCGGTACCGGGTTTTAGTGATCGGGGACGAAGTGAAATATTACTATGATTTTTAATAAGAAATTATGTGAAAATACAAAATAGTAAATAATTATAATTATAAAGTAATTTAGGCTCCGTTTGGACAATTACTTATAAAACGTTGTTATAAAAGTGTTCTGTACAGAATTTTTATAAAATATTTTAAAATTTGTCTTGAAAATAAGTATGTGTTTGAATAACTATTCTATAAAAATATTTTAACATTTCAAAAGTAATGTGTTTCGAGTTCCATCATTAGCTTCCATTCTAAAAACATATCGCAATTATTTTTTAAAAACTATACTTGAGAACACTTTTATAAAAATATTTTTCAAAAACGTTTTACAAAAATCTTGTCGAAACACATATTTAAGTTCATTTTATTTATAAAATATTAAAAATATTTTTAAAATAAATGTCCAAACGAAATCGTAAATTAATTTAGTCTCTTTATGCCCCGCCCAAAACGGAGGCATGGTCCAACCCGAGCCAGATTCCGACTCGAGCCTTATCTCATGCCTTATGGTCAGTTTTGATCTCACGCAATAACCCAAGCCGAATCTATGGTGAGGGCCTCAAGGCACTTCTTCTTTGGGAAAACGCCCTGCTCGAGGGATATGCATTGTTCGGGCCAACTTGTGATGGTGCGAACATGGCTGCTTGGTAATTGAATCTATCAATCGAACCATCCGGCTGTTTAAGCATAGACCCCATCGGCCATCGATCTTTCTCAATCGGAAAAAATGATCATAACAATTGTTGTAACAATGTTTGTTATATTAACAATTAATTTTGTTTGTTAAATTTCTATTGAATGTGGTAGTTTTTTAAACACGTTAAATTAAACACATGTTAATCAATGATTGACGTAACAACTAACAAGAAATGTTACATTGTCACAGATGAATTTTTTCAAGCTGATTTGGTGTATAACGCGTTCCCTTGCGAGTTTTAATAAGTGTAAACTAAGTAAGAAACCATGTGCATGCCAATATAAGATCCGGAAGCTAGAGGGCAAGTAAGAATTGAATAATGTTGTGAAAACAAGATAATTAGAGATGTGATAATGGGAATCAAAGGGCTGTCGCCTTCATTAAAGGCAGAGAGAGGTATTGTGTCTTTGTCGGCTCACAAAATAATTAAATTCAGTGATTTTTTTTAAATAAAAAAATACATTCAAATGTAGAATTCATATTTATTTTATTGTTATAAAGATGAATTTTGTAACTTTTCAGACCATGTCATGCGAATATAGATTCCATAGAATACAGATATATGAGGTAATATGCTATACCTATACTCTATCCTCTATGGTTTTAGACAACGTGTAAAAGCTTTTGTCAAGAAAAATGGGCTCAAAATTCTTTTCTACTCTAAAAAAATAAAAATAAAAATATAGTCAAAAGTGTCGTACATTTCAATCGTTGAATGGGATTTTTTTAACATTTTTTTTAAAAAAACTGGAGTTTATGTTATGTTTTTCCTTTTTTTTAAAGAATTTTTTTAAATTATTTTTGTAATGGGCAAAATTCGTACGCCGCATTACACAAAATACAAATATTAGATACACTAAGTTTATATATTAAAGACACATGTCAACACAAAAATTTCTATTAGATAATCCAATGAATCAATTTTGTGAGATGAATCTCATATTCAATCCGACTAATGAAAAATATTATTTATTATGTCAAAAAATATTTAACAGATCTTTATACTCGTCTTTTCATGAAACCATCTCACAGAAAACCTACTTACAAATCAACGTGAGAAATAACGTTGTACATATACTTTATATTAACATGTATATATAAAAAAATTCCCGGAATTTAATTCTAAGAATATATTATAAATTAATCATGATTAATGGACATCATGAAATTGAAAATGATTGAGTCCAATCACATTTCGAAAGTAGGGGTGGAGCTCTTGTACTGGTTTCCAATTAAAGCAGTCGATGGGGATTAAAGATAAGCCTCCTTGACTACATCAATTACGTGAAGTAATAATTCAGTCCTCTTTGCTGAAAAGAAAGAAACAACATCGACTAGACTAATTAAATGATCTCATGAAATTTTAGTACTTGTAATCAAAACTTTCTCTTCCTAATGATGCTTCTTTTTCGCGTCTAATTTCTCCAACGACTGACTCGTATGATAATTCAATCACGCACATCAAATTCTTTGAATTTTATTTAATTTCACATATAGTTTTAAATCGAAGTTTGCGTTTGCGTGCGATTTAAAACTTCCTTCCGAATGAGTATTGTATAGTTTAAAAGTTACATTGATTACGATAACTGTAAACTGAAGTGTTTATGATATCAGAAGTTATAGTCAGTGAAAGAATGCCACTCAAATGTAATGAATTATTGTACCATTACAATAGCCCAAACACCTCATTTGAATTAGTAGAGACACTATTGTTCTTTAATGATCTATCTTTCAATAATTGAACTACCTCGCTACTCATGTGAAACAAACACGTGGTTTTAACTGTGATATGAATTCTATTAATATTAAGCACTTGCTACTCTATTAAAAGTTATAACTTGTGATAATATTAATATGAGAGTCGTGTTTCATCTCCATTCCTAAAAACAAGAATCCTTACTCCCAACAATAAGGGTAGTATATATTTGCATACTACATCTAACGATCCAATTTTAATTTGACTGTGAAAAATCCATATAATTTTACTGACCTCGATCACTTATTCAAATCAATTTACTCTTGAATTTAGTAGAGTATTACTCTTATGATATCATAAGCTCAACCAGCACGGGAATTGCTTACTAAGAATTCAATGGGGAGAATATCTCTAGCTCTAATCCGGTCCAATTAGGCAATTACTCATGCAAGACTATTACATGACATCGTATTAGGATTATGTTGAATAAATCAAGATAAATTAATCTAATTATAACATGAACAAGCTGGTTAAGCTTTATATTGTATGGGAATGAAATATTCAACCAAAGGCAACTATAATATTGGCTGTAGAAGTGATAAATAAATGGAAACAAATATGTAACATTGCTGAAATTTGGTTAGTTCGATCCTAATACAAGGATATATATAGTACCCTAACATTTGATCATGTGGTTTATACAAGAGAAACTACGCCGTTTTTTAATATGATACAATGCATTAGGTAACGTGAAAAAAACTCACTTGTTTTTTTACAATCATTTGATTGAATTTTTGGTATCAACTTAAAAGCAGATTGAAATCATTCTGAAAATGCTTGCTAGAAGAGTTATCCAAGGAGGCTTAATACAGTGAATGAAACTTAAGAAATGTGTTATTCCATTGTTTCCTTTCCCGATTTCATGTGTTCGTATCTCAGCTCAATCTAATGAATTATTTTTATAAGTGAGTCTTAATTAAGTTTGATTCTTGAATAATTAAATTAATAATTCAACCTGAATGCCCAACAAATTAAATTCCCTGCATGCATATGTTCTATGGTCCTGGACAAAATGTCAAACTTTAGGGAACAAGGGAACATTGTATTTGGTCAAAATATTATATTTCTATGAAATTATATATATATATATATGTATGTATATGTTTGATTGTTCATGTTATTGTTAACCTCTTGTTGGGGAGATTTGTTACAATTTGATCATGAGTATAAAAGCTCTTGTTTTAAATTTGGGATATTCTTGATGTCAAATTACCTATAAATTAACCATTGACGAGTTAATTCTAGAGATTTTGATAAAACAAAATGAAATTGTAAACACAAACTAATTATAAGACATTTACGTACAAACTCTAAAAAAAATGATAATGAATTTTGTCTTAATAAATTTGTTAAAAAAAATCATAATAACTTACTTTTAGAGGTTACTAAAATTATCTTGGTAAAATATATTTAAACAAACCAAGAGGCAAAGGTTAGAATCATTGGAAAATATTGAACTTTTCAACGAAAAAAATTGTTTGATTTTTAAATAAATTGAGAAGTTGAAAAGTTGTTTGATTTTTAAATAAATTGAAAACGAAAAAGTTGAAATTGAGATCTGTAGGAGTGAAGGGTCTTTTTGAATTACTCTTATAAAAAGGGTATCGTGTGACCACATTGAATATATACTCGAATTCTTTACGGCATGGGCATCATTTCAATATGATTTTTTTTTTTTAGAGTAAAAAACACTTCATAAAAGTTAAAAATCTTTCAATACAACACCTTGTAGCCAAGGTGAAAAACCGAATAAAAACCAAGATACAACACTCGGATGATTAAAAGTAAATTTTGCAAGTGAATGTGCTGTTGAATTGGCCTGCCTAGACATGTGGTTAAAACCCAAGAAAGCATCATCTGAAAACAGCTCATTGATGGCAGCGATCAAGCTCCCATCCGGTCCCAAATACAAGTTTTTACTTTTTTGTATTTGATAATTCAATTTTTTTTAAAAAAAAATACAATACCACCATATCCACAAGCACAATTACTAGATAAATTTTTTTACCATTAATATTTGTTTTAATTGTGTTTTAAAAAATAACAATAATGAAATTTTGCTCTATTTAATGAAATTTTTTGACTTTGTTCTTGTTAACTGGTTAAGTAATCGCAACTGTATTGAGACCAGATTGAGAGAGATCAAAAGAATTTGATATCCAGTTTTTTTTTAAAAAAATAAAATTTGATATATAGGCTAGCTAGAGATGACGATTTCTTCCAAACCCGATGAAGAATCCATATCCGATACGAATGGAGAAATATATGGATGAATTTTTTGGACCTGATTAAATAAATGGGTAATCGGATATGAAGATTTTTGGATTTGAGAATGGAGACAGATGTAGTAATATTCTACTCATACCCGACTCAAATATCCAATTAAATGCATGTATATATATAGATATATAAATGTATTTATTTATATCAAAAAAATACTAATTATAATTTACTTTTACATGATAGTCGGATGAACAAAGAAAATTGTTAGTATAAAGATAATGTTATTTTTGTAGGATAATGTTTTGGAAGGAATTATTTATAATATTTTATTATTTTTTATGTTTAATTTGTTATTTTTTATCTTTAATTTTATCTTATTGTTTAATATGAATTTGGTAACTAAGCATAATTTTATCCAAATAATTCAAAGTTGAAAAGCATACAATTTTTGGTGATAATAGGATATTTGAGTATGGTATAAATATTTGATACTACCTCCCACGAGCGACGATATGAAGATGTGGATGAAATTTGAATACTCAACGTAGATGAGGATGAATATGGGGGTGGACAGGGCATTTTTATTACGAGGCAGAAGAGTCCTATGACTCAGGCCCAATAAATTTGGGGGCCCATAATTGAAAAAAAAAAAAAAAAAACTAGTAGTATAGATGAACTATAACCCAACCAAAATTTACTCATCCTTTTTCCAAAGCATACGTGGAAGTCTGCAGAAGAAAATTAGATTTTCAACATTCAACATTACGACACGACAGAATATGGGTTTTTTTCGAAGGTTTTTTTTTTCTCAATTCTCTCATGCTCTATATTTTCCTAAAATTTTGGTTTATTCGATTATTTCATAATTACTTGATTTAGATATAGAAATAATTTGTTAATGGATTAATTTATAAAAATGATTTGAAGGAAACAACTGTTCGTAAACTATTTGATGAAATGTTCGAATGAGTTTATGGGAAACAATAATTATATTGTTGATCAAAGATATGATAATTGGAAATTGTGCATTTGATTGTATATACGATGTTTGCAAGTTGTTAATTGTTTGATCAATCAATTTGTATGCACTTAAATACTTAATTGGTGACAATAAGAAATCTGATGTGAGTTGGAAATTATGATTTATTTATTCTAAATTTTAAATGAAGAAGAGTTGTATATAATTTTTTGTGATTTATTTATTAAAATCATTGAATTGTTAAATTTTTAGGTTTACCATGCCTCCTAAGTATATGTCAGGATCTCAAAAAAGGGAGAAAAAGCTAAATATGAAAGAACTAATTCGAAGTCAAGCTGAAGATATCAATAAGTACTTTGTTTCAAACAAAAAAAAACACTTGGAGGTTGAAAGCGTGGTTGATAATTCAATTAGTGGAGAACAAGATAATGAAATGGATGGGAATGAGATTGATACTGAAAAATTCGTTGCATATGTTAATGTCGATGAATTGAACGATAATGAGAAAGATGATGAGTATGTTCAGCATGAGAACTTTAATCAGGAGACTTGCTCTGATGATCCGGGGAAGTGGGACAACATTGATCAGAAAGTTAGAGACTTTTTAGTAGAAAGAGGTCTGAAGAGAGATGTTCGTAATGTATTTTTTAAGGATAGTACAAACAGACATTTCAATGCGTCACATTATAAGAGAATTCTGTCAAACGGGGAGGAAAGTGATAGAAGATGGCTATTATATTCATTTTCTAATCACAATATTTTTTTATTTTTGTTGTAAGTTATTCAAGAAACAAGTAACCATGTATGGATATGGAATTTAGCTAATGAAGGATACAATGACTGGCCCAATTTGAGTCGTTGTCTTGCAAATCATGAAGCGAGTAATGAGCATATGGAGTGAATGATGAATTGAAAAGAAGATTGAGAACAAATAAAGTGATAAATGCAGGCGTACAAGTATAACTTAATAAAAAAAAAGAACATTGAAAACAAGTGTTACAAAGGATAATCGCAGTTGTTCAACGATTGACGAAGAATAATTTAGTATTTCGAGGAAGTTGTGAAAAGCTTTATGCTGAAAACAATAGTTTGTTCCTAAAAGTTATTGAAATGATCTCAGTGTTTGATCCAGTAATGAAAGAGCACATTCGGAGGATTAAAGACCACGAGACTTACACTTAAAGTCGTCAAAATGGGTCGGGTCCGTCGGGCCAGCCCGCCCCGCCATGAAAAATTGGCTGGTTGGGTTAGGGTTTTACTGGCCCGTTTGGAGTGGGGCCTAAACGGGCCACGGGGTGAGGTGGGGCGGGGCGGGCCAGTCCGGCCCGTCAGTTTTTTTAAAAGAATAAAATTTTTAATTTTTTTAAATTATGGGCATAAAAACTGTAACGCCCTGAAATTCGTCACGTAAATCCGCATGCATAACTAGGAGATTTAATGATCTTAAAATAAAGTGAAATTGTGTTAAATTAATTTCATGTGTTATTATGTGATTTAGTTGCATGTTTTAAATATTGTTGCGGCATTTAAACCGCTAGATGATAATTTATGAATTTATTTGAGAAAGTTTATTTTATGATCGCGTAGGCGTGACCGTGGACAAACGAGATGTTTGTTTTCACCCAAAATATTTTATGAAATTTTTAGGAGCATTAAAATATTATTTTAAGGTATAATTTGAAGAAAATTATGGTATTTATATATATGTATATTTATATGTCCGTTTTTACCCAAAATAAGTCATTTTAATGACTTTTATTAAGCTTTAAAAATCCAATTAATTATAATTTCGGGATTTACTTAGTTTTAGCAAATTAGAATGTATTTTAAAGTTTAAAATTTGAGTATTTAATTATCCTAATTATCTATTTATTTATTTAACCTAGATTATCTTAAAAATCTACCCTAATCCTCCTACCTCCATTCACGTTTTCTTGTTGCTAGTCGACTCCTCAATATTCTCCCACTCCCTTCATCGTTCCTTCAACAGAAAACCCACCCCATAGCCGATCGTTAAAAGTTTTTGGAGTTTTTGGAAGATCCGCTCGTCCCGGCGAGCCCGATACGCGTCGTTTGCATCGTTTCGTCTAAATATTCATCAATGCACATTTGATTTCCATTCTTGAACACCATTTAGATCATATTAAACTAATTTTTAGATGAATGATTAGATTACTGCATGTCTTTCAGATTTGAATGACATTCTTCATAGTTCATGCTTGTTTTTCACGTTTTTATGCATATGGCTCGGTTTTGGGCATGTTACATGGCTAGGGATAGTTCGAATCGCTGCACCATGGTTTGGGTCCTAACTAGAGTCCTTAAGGTCGGTTTGTCATGGGTTTCAGTCATGGGAGTGGTTGGAAAAACTGCTGAGCGTGAGGTTCAAAGGTTGGGGGGAGGGGGTGGACTGCCGCGCAGGCAGGTAGGAGGAAGAAGGGTTCGGTCTCTTCTTGCAGGGTCTGGGCTCGAGTCAGACCTAGTATTATGGCTAGGTATGGACCTTGGGGTGGTCCAGACGTCGGAGCTCCGACCTGTGGTGGCCGGAGCTGGTCAAAAAAGTGAAGGATTGTGGCATGCGCAGTCTGCGCATCAAAACAAGGAAGGAGGGGATCGGGTGGCTTGGTTAGGGAGCTCGCTGGACTAGGGCCTGGTCTGGTCGGTCCGGCAGGACCCTGGGGAGGTCCTGCCGACGGTTCTCCGGCCATGGGTGGCCGGAGCACTGAGGATGAAGGTGGTGGTGTGAGTGTACAGCGAGAGTGAGGGAAGGAGCGCACAGTGTGGGTTACTGGTCGGGTTTAGGTGGGCCGGGTTCGGGTTTTGGTTCCGGGTCGGGTCTAAAATATGATGGGTCAAATTATTTTGGTCCGGGTTTGGGTTAGATCATTTGGGCTCAGTTATTTTTATTTTAATTAATTAAGAGTTTAGGTTGTTAATTATTGAGTTTGGGCGTGGTTTAAGTAATTAATTAGACTAATCTAATTTTAAGTATGGACTTAAATAATTAATAAAGTGAGCCCATTAATTTTTCATGGGCCATGTAATTCAGGGGAATTATTGGGCTAAGTTGTGTCGGGTTTAGTAATTTAACGGTCTAATTTATAGGTTAGTGGACTAGTTAATAATTTATTAGATTAATTTTAAGTTAAATAATTTAAATGGACTTAATTAATATTTTAAATGAGCCTATTAGTTTGCCATGAACCTGGGGGTCCATGATAATTAATGAGTCAGGTCATGTTGGGCTTAATGTTTTTTGGGCCAGTCTAAGAATTTTTGGGTTTAAGTCAAGTGGTCAGCAGCTCGAACAAGTCCTTGGAAAAATAAAGGTCCGTAAATATATATATTTAATCCATGCATGCATTTTTTCTTAATTAGATATATAAGTATGATTTTTAAGAAAATAAATTAAGTATATATTTACAGGCAAATTTTCATGAAATAAAGAAATAAATGAGAATTTTAAGTTCATGCGTCATTAAAAATTATCATGATAAGTTTAAGAACATGTTATGAAAAATATTTTTTATGGAAGTTGAAGTGAAGGTGGAAAGTGATGTGGTTGGAGGCCGGGATACCTGGGCCCGGTGACCTTCCTAATGATGTATAAGTATGATGAGCTTATGGATCCAGCTGAGAGGGCTGGTGAAGTAGCAGCACATAGGTGAAAACCCCACCGCCGCATACGTTGGTTTTTAGATTGATCAATCGCTTAGTATGAGCCCACCGACATGGATACGACTTCTTGAGAATTAAGAAAACATGATAGGTCATTTTATGAGATTCATTAAGTATGATGTTTATGTTTAGCATGATGATGATGCAATATAATTATTTATTCATGTTTATATGCATATATTTTTTTAAGATCATGCACGTATATTTATATTCACGTATTTTATATAATGTGTGCTTGTATGTGGTTTCATTTTGTTATGTAAGGATAGAACGTGCTGAGCCTTTAGGCTCACTAGATTTAAATGGTGCAGGTTAGCAGAATGTTAATGAAGTTAATGTGTTTCCGACTGGTGGCGAGGGCGTATGAGTATCTAGGCGGCTAGTACCCGTGACCATAGCTCTATTACGATATTTATGTTGACATTTAAAATATATATTTCTGCACACGATTAATTACTTTAGATTTTTAGTATATGCATGATTGTTAGATTTAATTATTTATTTTAATGTTTGCATGGATTTTTGGTGTAGAATTATTATTTAGAAATTTCATTATGGAATTTTTATAAATGAATATTTAGTAATTAATTTTAAGTATTTAATTGCATGCGTGTACTTTTATTGTATTTATTGTGTACATGTATTCTAAATTAAGTAAAGTTATTTTTAAGTATGATATATATATGTATGGGCATATATATATATTTATATTCATTATTTCATAGTTAGAGAGATTAAAAAAAATTTCAGTAGGAGTTCTAGGATGTTTCAAAAACATTATTTTTAAATAATATGATTTTAAAATTTTAAACTAGTATAAGGGGGAATGATCAATAAATGCCCAATAGAAACATAAACTTTGTTGTCAGTCCCTGCTTCAGATTTTTTGTGTTTCAACTACCTAAGAAAACACTGTAATTTGTTTGAACTCCCTAGTTGAGGTGAAGTACGAAATTACCCTCAAATATTCTAGAAACTCATTAACCAACAATATATATATTTTTAATAGTAATCTCTCTCCTTCAATCTTCCGCCTCCCCAACCTCCTTCTACTCCACCATTAATGGCTAAACCATCAACAATTTGTACATTTGAATCGAAGTTTGGTGCAAAAAAATAAAACGAAAGGATTTTAAAGTGAAAAAGGGTCGGATTTAAAAAATCTCAGTGTAGAACCGACATCGAAATAACAACTTCAAGGTATGTTTTTTTACTGGAAAAATTAAGAAAATTTTTAGATGCAATTTCATCTTGATGATTTTTTCTTTTTTTAGACTTTCCAATTCATTGATTTTTTGAGGTTTTTGTTTATTGTGTGGTGATTATGTTGAAGTTTCGTACATCGTTTGAATTACACATAGTTGATGATGAATATTTAGGTTTTACTTATCTCAGTGGTTATGTGGTTCATCTCAATCAATTATAGATTTATTATCTGAAATTCGTTATTGTTCTCGATTATAACAATTTTATTGCCAATTTTTATAGTTTAGTACTGGATTAATATAAAAATTATATGGATATTCTTTATAGTATTCGAATTTGCTACTTAAAAGTGTGATTTTATGATATTTGTTGTTGCGGAATGGGCTATTAATAAATCTACGATCTTCATTTTTTTTATCTTATTGCATTGAATGTTATGTTTTTATTGATTATATCGAAACTAAAATCTCGAAATGATTTTTACAACCTTGCGTTTTTTGGTTGTTATAAATACAAGAAGCATATGTTTGTGACCTCGATCTGTAGTGGGCGTATTTTGATGGATATATTTGTGAGTATCGACAAAAAAACGTGCAGAAATTTCTCCATAATTCATGATTATACACTAAAGAGCACCACATCATAAGATGTTCGTGTTTCTAACGATAATGTCCTTATTATATATGATTCATTTTATATGTGAATAAAACTCACAATGATCGAATTGAGGACAGAGAGCAAACATGATCATCTTAACATTTTTTTATTTTGAAAGGTAATGTGTGTGTGTTTGTGTGTGTGATCAGAGATCCAGAGATTAATGTATTTCATGGTTGCATTTGATCAAACTTTGAACTTTCTAAATGATTATTTAAAGGTCATAAATTCTGATATAGTGCTCGATTATTATCATATTGTTCCCAAATTTCATATTTTTCTTCTTGTTATTGTATATATGATACTGTTATGAATGATAATGTTAATATTTTTATATATTTTTTAATTATTTAATTGTTTATGCCATAAATATTGTTTCAAATTAATATGGAATGATTATGAATCCGGGACAATTTTATCCTAATTTATTTTCACTTGGCAAAGTTGGTCTTGCGGACCTAAAATTTTATCATGGTAAGTACAACAATTAATGCTGAATTATGCCGCATTTGTATTCTTATTATGGATGTGTTGCATCAAACAACATGATCAGACATGCTCTTTCGATAATGAAGTTCAAATATAAGTTTAATCCAATTAATTAAGCTAATCAACGTTTAAATATTTATTATATTTAAAAAATTAAATTTTATAATTACATATAGTTATGCAATTATTGTAAATGTACAATGAACAATATCACTTATGTGATCTCATTCAATAATGAACAATGTATTCATTTTCTACATTTGTCAAAGTAGTAATCATGATATTATATGACCAACACCAATGTAATTTGACAATAATTCATACGACAATGAAAATTTGTTATAAATCAACAATTCATACAACAATGAACATTTGTTATAAACATTATAATATGTGTTGTGCACAAAATAAGAACATTTTCATGTGTGTGTGTGTGCAGAGAATGAGTCTCTCTCATACCCAATTGTTTATATGTTTATGCCGTAAATGTTCGAGATTATTCTAAATTAATATGGAATGATTCTTAATCCGAGACGATTTGATCCTATTTTATTTTAGCTTGGCAAGGTTGGTATTAGTGACATTAAATTTTATCCTTGTAAGTAGAACAATTTATGTTATTTTATCATCTATTACATTAATTTGTAAGATGACACATGTATTTCAACTTCACTAATCTCAAAAAATATGAGACTACGAGATCCGGCACAATGCGTATGCATTAATAGGATACATTAGCCTTAATCGAGCATAAATTGTTCCATCTTGAAGGACAATCGTTAAGGCCATCAAGATCACTCTTTCTTAACGTTCAAGATTTCGGCTCTAAATGTCAGGTATTTGGAACAATCCAAGCAATATTAGGGATAATACTCTTAATTTTCGGCACAATAGAACATGTTATTGTGATCTTGAGATTCATCGTTTGCACACGCACCAAGATGCTACAATATGTCTCATAACAAACGTTATGAAGAGTTTTCAATACCTCAATATCGGTAGAACAATTACTCAAGTGTTTACCATGTAATATTTTGAGCACTACTTTGTCTAATGTATAAGAGGAATACAATGATCATTACTCAATGAGATCACATTTGTTGACGTCAATTGTCTCCCAATGGCTATAATTGGGTAATAATTCAAACTTTTAAACTCATAAGTTATTGAATCAGAGTTTTTATCATCTATTGCATCATTTTGTAATACGACGCATGTATTTCAACTTCACTAATCCCAAAGAATATGAGACTACGTGATCCGGTACAATGCGTAAGCATTAATAGGATACATTAGCCTTAATCGAGCATAAATTGTTCCAAATTGAAGGATAATCATTTGGCCCATCAAGATCACCCTTTCCTAGCTTCCAAGATTTCGGCTCTAAATGTCAGGTATTTGGAACAATCCCAGCAAAATCAGGGATAATACTCTTAATTTTCGGCACAATAGGACATACCATTGTGATCTTGAGATTCATCGTTTGCACATGCACCAAGATGCTACAATATGTCTCATAACAAACATTATGAAGAGTTTTCAATACCTCGAGATCGGTAGAACAATTACCCAAGTGTTTATCATGTAATCTTTTGTGCACTACTTTGTCTAATGTATAAGAGGAATACAATAATCATTACTCAATGAGATCACATTTGTTGACGTCAATTGTCTCCCAATGGCTATAATTGGGTAATAATTCAAACTTTCAAACTCATAAGTTGTTGAATCTGAGTTTTTATCATCTATTGCATCACTTTGTAAGACGACGCATGTATTTTAACTTCACTAATCTCAAAGAATATGAGACTATGTGATCCGGTACAACGCGTACGCATTAATAGGATACATTAGCCTCAATCGAGCATAAATTTTTCCAACTTGAAGGACAATCATTTGGCCCATCAAGATCACCCTTTCCTAGCGTCCAAGATTTCGGCTCTAAATGTCAGATATTTGGAACAATCCCAGCAAAATCAGGGATAATACTCTTAATTTTCGGCACAATAGGACATACCATTGTGATCTTGAGATTCATCGTTTGCACATGCACCAAGATGCTACAATATGTCTCATAACAAACGTTATGAAGAGTTTTCATTACCTCAAGATTGGTAGAATAATTACCCAAGTGTTTATCATGTAATATTTTGTGCACTACTTTGTCTAATATATAGGAGGAACACAATGATAATTACTCAATGAGATCACATTTGTTGATTTCAATTGTCTCCCATTGGATAGAATTTGGTAATAATTCAAACTTTCAAACTCATAAGTTGTTGAATCTGAGTTTTTATCATCTATTGCATCACTTTGTAAGACGACGCATGTATTTCAACTTCACTAATTTCAAAGAATATAAAACTACGAGATCCGGCACAACGCGTACGCATTCATAGGATACATTAGCCTTAATCGAGCATAAATTGTTCCGACTTGAAGGACAATTATTTGGGCCATCAATATCATTTTTTCCTAGCGTCCAAGATTTCAGCTCTAAATGTCAGGTATTTGGAACAATCCCAGCAATATCAGAGATAATACTCTTGATTTATAGCACAATAGGACATGTCATTGTGAACTTGAGATTAATTGTTTGCACATGCACCAATATGCTACAATATGTCTAATAACAAACGTTTACGAGGAGTTTTCAATACCCCAAGATCGGTAGAACAATTACCCAAATGTTTGTCATGTAATTTCTTATGGACTACTTTGTCTAGGGTATAGAAGAAATACAATGATCATTACTCAATGAGATCACATTTGTTGATATCAATTGTCTCCCAATGACTACAATTGAGTAATAATTCAAACTTTCAAACTCATAAGTTGTTGAATCTGAGTTTTTATCGTCTATTACATCAATTTGTAAGACGATACATGTATTTCAACTCCATTAATCACAAAGAATATAAGACTACGAGATCCGGTACAACACTTACGCATTAATATAATACATTATCCTTAATCGAGCATAAATTGTTTCAACTTGAAGGACAATCATTTGGGCCATCAAGATCATTCTTTCCTAGCGTCCAAGATTTCGGCTCTAAATGTCAGGTATTTGGAACAATCCCAGCAATATCAGGGTAATACTCTTGATTTCCAGCACAATAGGACATGTCATTGTGAACTTGAGATTAATTGTTTGCACATGCACCAAGATGCTACAATATGTCTAGCGTCTAAGATTTCGGCTCTAAATGCCAGGTATTTGGAACACTCTTAAAAATATTAGGGATAATACTCTTGATTTTTGGCACAAGACGATAGTGACCAATCTTCTTGAAATTACTCTTTTGACCCTCACAATAAAACAAAAATTAATAGCTTTATAACAGTGATCAATCAAAGGCTTTTACTACCACCTACCTTTCATTATTGAGTCTGTTGATACAATACATATATCATTCACTCGTTCCTTCAAGTTCTAATTTGTAAAAAAAAATTAATTTGCAGAATGAAATTGAAGATTGTGCCACAATGTCTGTGTGGCACAACACATGAGCTAGAAAAGTACAAATATGTCTCAATTGAGCACATAATATTTTACTTCTCATGATAAAATTTTGGGTCACTATGACGATTTTTCCAAGTGATATTACAATCAGTTTCAATTGTCTTCGATCCGAGATAATTTCAAATATAGTTGGAACAACACAAAAGAACACAATACATTAGAGTACACTACAATTAGAACTCAAATTATTATAAAACAATTGTGTGTTTCACAAAATCATTAAATCAAGTGTAAAGATGGAGCATACGTTGCTTTCTTGATTATGGAAGCCCAATATTTTTAGTTATGTCTTCGGTAACTTCTCAACACCTAAATAAAAACAAAATAAATTACATTGAGCTTAAAAAGATTCGCCTATGAAAATTTTAATAAAATTAGAGAATAATAAATAATTTAGTATTATTAGCTTCACAAAATTATTTACAAAATGTTACAAATAATAACATGATGACTCCCCGTAAATAGTCGTTCTCTGTCCGAGAAAAAGTGAACTCGTCGAATAGAGTGCATTGATATGAAAGTTGAATACTTCTCAGATGATAGTGGAAATACGTATCGAAGAATCATAGTTTCTAATAAAATTTCAGCACATTGTTCACAGGCTTGCAAAAATATCCATCAATCTACATGCAATGAAAGAAATCACAAAAAATATGTTATTTTTTTTACTTGTAGCAACCAAAAAAAGAAATATTACAAGAACCACTTATAGATTTCATTATCAAACTATTAAAAAAATACATTCAATACAATAAGATCTAAATTAAAAATCATGCATTCATTCATATAACATATGACACACAAAAAAACCATACACGGTAACAAATTCAAGCATCCCATTTTTATTTTAATGATAAAAAATTATCATTATCTAAGTCATAAAGCAGCACTAAAACCATTATGATTCAGAATTAAATCGTTATAATCGAGAATAACAAGGAATTTCAGCTACTCTATATCAAAATTGCAGTAAATGAGATTCATTTCTACTCACAGACGAAAAAACCAGAGATTGATAAAAAAATATGTACAATTCACACGATGATACAAAATTTAATACAATCAATAAAACCATAACAAATCTCAAAGAATCGCTCAAACATATTCCACAACAACAACAACAATATGATAAACAATGAAAATCATGACTTTATTCAAAATTCCTTAAATTTTCAAAAATAATCATACCTTAAAATTGTTGGTTCGATGTTATTTTTTCGCAAAGAATTTCAAAATCTAATGCTTCTTGGCTTTAAAATCCTTTTACCTATGTAAAAAATAATGTAAAAAAAAAACAATCATCAAGATGAAATTGCTTCTAAAAAATTTCTTAATTTCCAGTTAAAAAAAACAAAAACATACATTGAAATTGTTGTTTCGATGTCGGTTCTTCACAGAGATTTTTTAAATCCGACCATTCACTTTAAACTCCTTGCGCCACATTTTTTGCACCAAACTTCAACGCAAATGTACAGATCGTTGATGATTTAGCCATTAAAGGTGAAGTAGAAGGAGGTTGGGGAGACGAGAGATGGAAAGAGGGAGATTGCTATTAAAAAATATCTATTGTTGGTTATAATGACTTTCTAGAATATTTGAGAGCAATTTCATATTTTATCTCAATTACGGAGCTAAAACATATTACAGTGTTATGTCAGGGAGTTGGAACACAAAAAATCTGAAACGGGGACTGACAACAAATTTTAAGTTTCTAATGGGGATTTATTGATCATTTTCCGTATTTTTAATATTTGTAATATCTTACATTATTATTTTTATATGGTTAAATATCTATTTATATTATTCATATTATTTGGAAATATGAATTTTTATTCAAAATATAATATTAACATCAAAATTTTATATGATTTGTTTAATTGTGACATTTATTATTTGTTATTGTGTAACGTTTTGATATATTTTTTTCAATCTCAAATAATAATATTGTTTTTTAAATTTTTTATTTTTTTAAAATTTTGGCGGGTTGGCCCGATTAGCCTGCAACCCGCGGCGGGACGGGGCGGAGTTTTTATGGCCCGTTTGGAGGCGGGCAAAAACGAGCCAATCCAAATGGCCCGCGGTGCGGGGAGGCCCGTTCGACGGCTCTACTTACACTACACATCTCGGTTGCAAAATTCTAAATGAATTGATACAGATGTTGGCAAGTGAGGTGAGAAAAACAATACTTGCAAAGGTTGGACGAGCAAAATATTTTTCAGTCATATCAAATTGTACTCCTGATGTCAGTTATAAGGGGAAACTGTCCATTATATTGTCATAAGATGTTTAGATGATTCAGAAAGTTCCACAAAAGTAGAAGAATATTGGGTGCAATTTTTAGAGGTTGATGATACTTCAGGACTTGGGCTTTTTATGCATATTAAAAATGCTTTACTCAATCTTGAGATTGATATTAATGATATTAGAGGTCAATGATATGATAATGAATCTAATATGAAAGAAAGACATAAAGGTGTACATAAAAAGTTACTTTAAATGAATCCCAGAGCTTTTTACACTCCTTGTGGTTGTCATAGTCTTAATTTAGTTTTTTCTAGTATGGCGAATTGTTGTCCTAAAACTATGTCATTTTTTGGAGTTATAGAACATATCTATACATTTTTCTCCTTTTCTACTAAACGATGGAAAATTTTTAAAGATTATGTGAAGGGTTCGACAGTTAAACCATTGTCACAAATACATTGGAAAAATCACGTTGATAGTGTTAAACCCATAAATGAACAAACTTCACAAATAAGAAATGCTTTGTATGAGTTGGAAAATAATAGCGAAGATCCTAAGACGAAGAGCGAAGCCGAGTCCTTAGCATTACATGAACTTGAGAATTTTTAGTTCTTTCTTGGTGTGCTAATTTGATACAAGTTGTTGCATGCTATCAACACTATGAGTAAATTACTTCAATATGAAAATATGGATATTGATGTTTCTATCAAACTTTTAGAAGGAATTATTTTATTTCTAGAAGAATTTAGTGAATATGGTTGTAATAAAGCCATGGTTGAAGTTAAAGAAATGGCTTGTGAGATGGGCATTGAAGCTGTATTTCAAGAGAAACGTGTTGTTCAAAGAAAAAAAACAATTTGGTAAAAGTAACAGTGAAGAAGTGACACGGTCAGCTGTAGAATCTTTTCGAAACAACTATCTTCTATTTATAGTTGATGAAGATCGTTCTTCTCTGACAACTCGGTTTGAACAATGTTAAAAGTACGAAGAAACATTTGTTTTTTTTTGTTTAATCTGAAGAGGTTACAACGTGCGGATGATGAAGGGTTGTTGAGATCTTGTAAGAATCTTAAAACTTCTCTGACTCATAGGGCTTGTTATGATATTATTGGGGATGATTTATTCTTAGAGTTGACATTCCTGAAGTGTTCATTACCGAGAGAAGCCAAATCAGCAATTGATACAGTGAATTACTTAAAGAAAATGGGTGGTTGTTTCCCAAATGCTCATATTGTTTATAAAATCTTTTTGGCTATCTCGATTACAATAGTAAGTATAGAACGGAGTTTCTCAAATTTAAAGCTCATCAAAACTTTTCTATGATCAACCATGTCATAAAAAAGATTGAATGGATTAGATATATTGTCAATTGAGAAAGAAATTACTGAATAACTTGATTATTCAGACTTAATTAGTATTTTTTGCACTCCAAAACTGTAAGACGTGTTGCTTTTTAGTGATAAATTTGGACATGTTTGATCTTAATGTTTAATTACAATAAAAATATTTTGAATAGTATTGTTTATTTATTTATATTTTATTTAATGTATTGATTTAATTCAAAAATATTTTCATGGAACTAAAAGAATGTGAACACATATTATACTTAAGTCATTTAGGGGCACTTTTTTTAAGAAAGTTCGACTCAGGCCTAAAAATAATTAGGATCAGCCCTGAGGGTGGATAAAATAAATGGAGATAGAGACATATAATTTTATCTGAACCCGACTCATTATCATCACTAATTTAGGCCGGTTATAATGGCATATATAATTGTGAGTAGATCATCATATTGTCATGAATCTATTTCTGTCAAATGCATATAAAGTAAGATAGTGTTTGGGAGAGCTTCTTAAAAGCACTTCTCAGCATTTTCGTCAACAAAAATTTAAAATTTTGTGAAATTTTGTTAACGAAAAGCTGATAAGTGTTTTCTAGAAGCTCTCCCAAACACTACCTAAATATAATACACCATTATCCTTTTTTTTAATAATAATAATAATATAATAATAATAATAATAATAATAATAATAATAATAATAATAATTCCCCACTAGACAAAAAACGAAGTTGTATTAATACGTTTGACTCGTTGAAATCCCGGTTCAATATTAGATATTTGGAAAAAGATCTTTTTCTGGAGAGAAAAACAACACAAGATACTGTGCATTAAAATAAACATACTTTCAATATTCAAATAAGATCTTCTCTAAGTTGGATTTCAGATTTCGTCCTTCTCGATTTAATTCTAAATGTTTAAAAATTTTGATTGAGTTCGTCATTTCGTCAATTTAAGGGTTAAAAACAGGTTCTGAAAAACACAAAAAAACATCGCTTAAACGTGAAGCGTGTGCAAAAAGCTTCAATTTCGGCATAAGCGTAGAAAAAACACTCAACCATTTGATTGTCCATGTTAAGCGTGAAAAAGCGCGAAAGATAATTTGAAAATAATATTTAAGTTAATTTTTTTAATAATTATAATTTTATCTTAAATAATAAATATTTAATTATATAATTGTTTTAAAACAAAAAAAAACCCTAAATTTTACTCAAAATATCTTAAGACTTATGTTTTTTATAACTTGAAAATTTATGTATTTATTTTTAGAATCTTTAAGTTTATATGTTATTTATGTTATTAATCAACTTAACATAATTAAAATTATACAAAAAATGAAAAACGTGTTTTCACACTTAAGCTAAAGTCGTTTGAGTTTGTAAAGCTTGAAGTTTAAACGTGACACTTCGTAGTTTTTAAACCTTGGTTAAAAATAACGTTAAAAAGTAGCTTATTGTCATCCCAAAATAACCCTGAAAACCTAAAATAGAATACCCTGATTTCATTCCAATTTTGTCTTTATTTCTGGAAGGGGATCGAAAGTTCTTCTAGATGCATCACACTCGCAAATTTGTTCCCACCTCGACGAATGAAATTGGACGCTACACACAATCTATTAGCTAACTTCAGATTTCTCTCACAAACTATAACTACGTACATTTTATTCTTCTCAAAATCGAAAATTTACGTTGACACTCTAGAACTAAGTTTTTATTTTAAAAAATTAAAAATAAACAATTTTCCTAGACCCCGTGATGTTATTTGGTTTTGGATTTTATGTTGCTGGTTTTTTTTTTTTTTTTTTGAAATATTGCAATAGATTTTAAAAAAAATTAGAGTTTCAATTTTGAAATTAGAGTAGAATTAAGTATTCTATTTAAAAAAAAAATTTGGGGTGGCTTGACATATGACTCATTACTATTATTTTTAATCGTTAAACTTAAATTGATGGAATGGCCAATTTGTTATGATTAAATCGAAATTTTTGAAACATTTTACATCTAACCAAGAAAAAAAAATAAAGAAAAAGTTCGAACATATGAGAGTAGACCGAATTTTTGCGACATTTGAGTATTTCACTCACTTTAATTACAACCTCAGCCGAGTCGGTTAGACCGATCTTCATCCTCATGATTTCATGGAAACAAAACAGTGAATTCAGAGCTGTTTTTTTTTTAAAAAAAAAATTTCAAAAAAAAAAAATAAAGTGATCAGAGATTTGAATGGGAACAAAAAACGAAATTTTAGGTCGCAATTTTCACAATTTGCTCTGAATTTAGCCCTATCTGCTCGGAAATTGGATGGTTCTGTGATGATATTATGGCACATTCTTCAATTTTTCAAGGCCCAGATATCCCCATCCAATTATCTGCTGCGTAGATGGACATTTGAGGTCTTTTTCCAGGATATCTTACGAAAATCTCAAGAACTGGTGGTTTTCTCCCGTGCTTCTTCTTCACTCGGGTCAGCATTTTCTTGGTTTTGTTTCTGCTCCGTTCGTGTTTGAAGTTAGATATTGTGCATAATTGTAGCAATCAATATGGAAAGAATTTTGCATGATTTTTTACTTCAATTTGCTGAGCATATATCTCTCGTTTATTGTTTTGACCAGCTATAGATGATAAAGCTATTGGAAATTCATAAAAATATAGAATTTGTGGCTCTGTTTCAATGGAACGAATCCTGTGGCTTTTCGGTCCGAATTTCTGATTTCTTATTGTTAATGGGGGAATTAGATGAATGCTAAGATATTTTTGATATTGCTGTGTCTTTTAGTGTGTGATTCTTTTATGATTACCACCTATGGATGGATTAGTCTGTTTTGTATGATGCTCCATCATTTTGGTTCTTTCTGAGAAAATTTTGGTTTTAGATCTCATGCTAAATACATGGAATTGGTATTCGTGCTTCTGTGAAACTAACGTTACATGAAAACAAAGTCGCCGCGAAAATCACCCTTACTTGAGACAGATTCGCCATTTCACACAGCTACATCACAAACTGAATTTCACTGAGGTGTTGAATTGTTTTGGTTGTCATTCCTTCGAGAAACATGTCTAGTATCTTGAGATCCATAATCGAATCCTGATAGGTTCTATTTGTTCAATAATACCATGAGATAAAACTCTCAGGATGGAGAATACTTGCAATTTTATTAATTATGATGGATGATATTTGACGAAAAATCTCTTGTATGTGACAAAATCTATGAAAATTCATTGCTAATAATGCAAAATGGGATTAAAACAATCTCGAGTGATGCCGTAAAAATAGCCCAAAAACTTTACTGTGAAAATTAATAAAAATGAAACAAGTTTGAAGCACGTTATAACAGAAACTAGCCATTTTACTGCTGAACTTCTGGTCTCTTTCACAGCCTTTTCAGTTTGAGATTATCTTATTTTAGTAAATGCAAATTTTCATATTAGTGGAAGTTTTTTGTTATTGAGAATATCATCAGGGGAAAGGGTATACCAGTCAATGCACATAGTACGGCATGCTACGAGGTTAACGAAAAACAGAACATGTAAGGAATTGTTCTTTGAGTACATGATGCTCGGTTGTTTGAAGTTATGAATGTACAAATGTAAAAAATATCAAGAATGCCTATCTTTCTTTAGAATATGAATTATATGGATGATATCTTGCAAGCTCTGACTTCTATACTTGCGATCTTTGTATCTCCCGGATAGTATCTGTCATTGTAGAGTCAAATTGTTGGCTTTGAGGATTTTCTGCATAAGCTACATAATAAGCAGCAATGCTAGCTTGTATCCATGCCATTGCCACCCTACTCTGCAATTCGTAAGGTAACAACTCGTTAGCAGCTATTATGCATAGACACTCAAAAAATGGACCAGTGGTGTTTCAGAAATATCAACAAATGAACATAGCTCGAATACATGTCATGCCACATTCCATGTTCCAAGATTAACAGAACAAAAAACCTTGGACATGGTGGGACACCGTTTTATAAAGTTTGAAAGTTAAAGGTGAAAAAATTAAAAAAAATTAAATCTTTTACTAATTTCTTATATATATGCATAGCCATGTTGTGTTTTCTATGGCCATGCAACAAGGGTTATAACAGTTCTTGATTGTGAAAATGCTGCTTTCTGGCAGAAAGATTCAAGACTCAAATCTTTACCGTAAAATATCCAGTCAAGAAGGTGTATACAGACACCTCTGTTGCATACTTCTTGTGGATCACTAGTGCCCAGGTACCTCCCACTAGTCCACATATAGATCCTACTGCCACGCCACTCAGGAAACAGAACGAACTTGTGAGGTCAGAGTCAATCAACTTTTCCATTCCATGTCTTCTAAACATATCCCACGTATCCATTGAAGCTTGGACGATCCCTTTGTTGTACACACCTACCTGCACAAATCCCCATCTGTTCCCATAAGCTACAACGCTTGATGCAAATCCCTTACAACAATCCGCACAGGAGAACATGAACTCATCCACATCTCCGGAAACCATGCTTATTGCTCGAGCTATGCTTCTGATAACAAGAAGAAGTGGTACGAGAATGGAGCCCAAGCAAATACTCCCCATTGAAAATTTAGTTGTGTTTTTCACTATTGTTTTAAAATCAACTTCTATTCCACATGCAAATTGCATGTATTTGACATGTGATACCATGACTTGCATCGTGTTCTTGATAATCTGCATTGTCCATGTCAAGCTTCCAAGGATTATGAATATGGATATAATATCGACCTTTGTTCCGGTAGCAGTAGCTCCCCCAATGGCAGACATCAAGAAACTTGAATAAATAGTACTAGTGATGATTGATAGTAGTACTGTAGTTTTTACTTTTTGAGGACGATGCGCTATACTAACCGTTACAATCCTGTAGGTTCGATCAAATCGTGGAGTCACCCAACATGCATATAGAGATTGAAACAAGGAAGAAACTATAGCAATTACAGATGCTGCTAAACTCCCTGGAGTCCCTATAAGGACAAGCAAAATCCCGAATGCACACGTAAGAAGGGGGCTTAGCCAAAATGTGGTCTTAACAGCCCTCGAAGGATTGATGCTTGTGAATGCCTGCCATGCAAATCCTACGATCCCACCACAAGTTGTTGATGAGAGTACGGGTGCGTACCATTTCTTCAGATGGAAATGATGGGTATGGATTGTCGACAGGACACCACGAAGGGTGAGAAAGAACACCAGGACAGTGATTAAGAGAAGGTGGATGTAGAAAATGTACAGAAACAAGTTGCTGAAAATGTTTCCGTTCCTTGTCATCTCGGACTCGGCACCTTTGATTTCCTGTATTTGCATTCAAAGTAATTAGTTCATAGATTGACTGAGGAGATAAGAGTAAGTCAAGAAACCAAAGCAAATCTGCATAAAGTACGCGGGCAGGGGGTGAAAAAATTTCAAATTCCACGTCCTAAACTGGCCTGTGGATTAAAATTTCATGCGCCGTCCCGTGGAGAGAGAATAGGACCTTGTTTCTTGATGAAAAACTGTGGCGTGGATCATAAATTCTGGTTGCTGTGTCATTTACATCTCTCATCTGTGACTTCCTGTCCATGTATTGGCACTAAAAAAACAGTATATAAATATAAATATATTTAACTAAATTGCTTAGCATCCACGATTCAACTGAGCATCGAAATAGATTTTCAACTCGTTTCAAGTTAAGACTCTAACCCGTTTTTATTCTTCTTCAAGACATTTTTTTATGCATGTTTACAGCTGCACCCCTTGTTAATGTACTTAACACACTATTGACGGACTCCTGCTCCATTATATGTCCTCCATTTTTTAAATATTATTTTTCTATTTTATTCGAACTCGAGATCTCGTCTCAAATTTGAAATAGACTATGTGGATTAGGAGACAACAATGGTGACATAAATGAAGAAGGCTCCCTCCCTCCATCTTATGAGTCTCGTGAAACAGTTGGATATTCATCAGATTCCGCGAGAATTGCGTTTGGGATTTGTATTTTTGTGTAAAGGGAATAAAAAAAAAAGCTAAGGTTTTTGCTTAAGGGGATTGTGTTTGTTATAAATGCTTTTGGTTTACCAGTTTCACGGTTAACCTAATGCACAGTCTTCTTCTTGGACTCGAGGGAATTTTAAAACTGCTTTAAATAATATTGCAAAATTGATTTAAGTTATGATGGAGTAAGTGGAACGCCACTTGGATGAAATGTTCAATAATCAATATGATAAACTTTGACTGGATAAGTATTCTTAGATTTATGTAATGTTTACAAATAAAAATTTTAACTTCTCAATCAATGATGTCCAATTCGTTTTCAACCATTAAAATTTGGTATCATGTTTTAGTGATGAGAAAAAAAAAAAAACAACTATACCGGATTATTGTGGTCGGAGATGAAGTGGACGGAAATTGTTAAGCAACTTAAAACTTCTCTGTTTACGAACTCTAAATATTATAGATTTTTTTCAAAAAAAATTCTTTAAAAAATATAATTTGAGAGCGAGTGATTTTCACCTCAGGGTTAATAGATGAACGGTTGAACGCGACTAATCTATTACTATATATAAAGCGAGAGAGCATAATAAAAACTTCAATTTGATGAAGCCTTTTTCTATTCCAATAATAGTCTTCAACTTTCTTGTACCAATTATCCACATTTATTTATTTTTTTTAAAAATTCATCCAATTACGTTAATTCACATATTTTTTCCTCACAACCTCAATATTTTTACACATGTAGGATATAATTTTGATCGGTCAATCACTAAATCTGTTAGTGAATTTTCAAATTAAAAAAAATTATCTCAATAATGGCAATATTAAAATTTTTTATTATATTTGGATCTAATTTCAATATAAAATAGCATAAAAATTCATTTAAAAAAAATAATTTTAAAAATAAAATATTTGTGACACATACCGTGTGCGCATTGTCGCTAGTGAATTTGAATTATTCCAAATTTCCCAATTTTTGGCTCAGAGTCTATACGAATATATGGTTTTATATGAGGGCTTTTTTTTTATAAAACTAGTAAAATTAGCGTGCTTTGCATGTAGGAATGCTTTTTATTATCGATAAACGTTGTTAAATAAATGAGTTGAGATGAGAAGAGATAAATATGCAGTTAGTTAATAATTTTCATGATATTTAGTAAATATTAAATTCAATGTAATATGATATTTATAACATGCATTATAAAATGAGTGCGAAGAATCTTTGTTGAAAGATTTTATATGTTACCAGTCTAATTGAATTTATAGTCGTTGTTGCAAATAATAGTTGTAACAAATACTATAATTTTGTATAAATTAGACATTAAGGAAAATATTTTTTTTTTAAAAAAGAAAATATATAGTTTGATGTCGTGACATATTTAATAAATAAAACTTAAGAACAAATATATCAATAATATATAGTTTTGAAAAAATTATTTTACAACTACTGGTTTTGAGAATATAATAATAATACAAATAATGAATTCTAAATTTTAAATTAAATTACAAAGTTTTTTCTTGTTTACATAACAATTTTACCCTTCTTTCACGATTTTTTGTTTACAGTCCATTTATAAAAAAATTAATTTTCTCATCATCTTCGATAATAATTTTTGTGATATTTTCTCTATCAATTATTTTTATTTTTATATTTTTATTCTTTGATTCTTTTGTTGGATTATGCTAAAAAATTCTTTGCAAGAGTATAAATAATTTCATTGTTTCCAACCTCCATTCTTGTGTTATTATCTTCTAAGTAAGTAAGTATCGTTAATAATCAATGTGTTATTGGACGTTTTTCTATTTTTAATTTAATGTTAAGTTGTTCGAAATCCACTATTGAATTTTATTTTATTTTTTTGCAAAATTTTTACTCGAATTTTGAATATTTTTGATTAAAAATGATAACATTTCATCTTGTATTTCAACTATCTTATCTGTTGGGATCGGTTCAGAGGGTAGAGGGGGGGTGAATACACTCTGAAACTTTTCTTCTACTTCTTTAGAAAGATCAAGTGAGGTTTAGTTCACTTAATCAGTTTTCTCAACTTCTAAAATGTTTTGAACAACTTAAATAGTGCGGAAATAGTTCAAAGGTTTTAGTGATGCAAAGTTTATAATGCAATGTATGAGCAGGATGTGAGATAAGTTGCAGTAAATGCTAAAGCACGATTTTATGGAAGTTCGAAGGCTTAATCCTTCTACGTCTCCCCTTCTTCCACTTAGGAAGGAATTCACTAGAAGACTTTGGTTATTACAACGTCTTGTAATACACCCACTTCAGACTTAGGACTTATCCAATGCCTAATCCGAAACTCCTAGATTTACACAGATAAGATTCTCAGTTCTTATCAGACTGGTGGAAGCTTTCAGAGCAGCTTCAAGTCTCTTCAACACTGAGTATAGTTGAGTTGAGCTTCTCAGACTGCAGAGCGGTCGAGAGGCTTGAAAACCCTAGGATGATCCTTGACGATCAGATATGTGAACTGTAGGCGAGGGTTTATTTGAGCAGCAGATGAATGATCTTGTAAGTGTGCTCAAGTATATCAGATGAGGACTTCTGATATTAGTCAAGTGATTGAAATTTTTCTGAGTTGCTTGTCTCTCTTCGTTGTCTTATCTCACTGCATATTGTTGTTTGAGCAATCTTCCCTTTATATAGGTCAATCATCAACGTCTTTATTTTGAACGTTCTGATGCTGCATTGAATGCACATTTAATGCTCATAAATGCATTGATGATTCTGCATGAGGATCGTACACTGCAGACAACTTCCAGGATCCAAAACTGGAATAAACGGTCGAATGCTTTATCTGCAGTCATTCTGTTTTTTGCCATTTTGGTACAACCTGTTGTCTTGATTTGCAGGAGTCAACAAATCTTCTGAAACGCCGGTTCTGCTTTTAATAAAAGATCCTGCAAAGAACATCTTGTCACAGGTACTTGTCTCGAGATATCTAGATAGGCAGTTGGCATTCTACCGGTAGAGATATTTGTCCTCTGCTGGTTTGAATAACCAGTCGATAAGCTTGTGACTTCAACCGGTCGAGAGATAAAGGCGGTTGACAAGCTTCCGGTAGATAGATTTATCCTCTGCTGGTTTTGATAGCCGGTTGATAGGCTTGTGACTTCAGCCGGTCGAGAGCAAAGGCGGTTGACAAGCTTTCGGTAGATAGATTTTATCCTCTGCTGGTTTTGATAGTCAGTTGATAGGCTTGTGACTTCAGCCGGTCGAGAGCAAAGGCGGTTGACAAGCTTTCGGTAGAAGTTGTAGTAGGTTCCTGAAATACAATGGTTGGCAGCACATTCCTATACAATGAGTTGTTGTTTGTTATCACCAAAATATCGGATTCAACAATTTCCCCCTTTTTGGTGATGACAAAACTTAAGTGCTCCAAGAACAATATGAAAGCATAAAAATGAACTTCATTGAGAGAATGAATTTCATTAAGTACAATAAGCATTTTTATTACACCTACAGAAAAAAAAAAGGCTGCGATAAGTAAAGAAGAGATAAGTTGTTCATCTTTTGAACCAACTGGCTCCTCCTGACCTATCGCCTTCTCTTCTTCTTCTGTCGGCTTCTTCTTTTCTTCTGGACTCTTCTTCACGTCTTCTTGCCTCTGCTGCTCTACGTTGCTCTTCTTCCCCCTTTTTGGCATCACCTTGGTTGAGCCGAAGGATGACCTCAGTGAGTTGAGTGCCAAGGCAGGCTTGCATAGTGTCTATTTTTGCATCGATTTGAGCAAGTAGAGTGGCTTGCATAGTGTCCATCCGATCATTCAACTGCTTATGAAGGCGATTTTCGGATCGGATAACTTGTTCGGAGACGGTAGAGAGCGTGTTGATTTGAGTGCGATGATGATTAGTGATCTCTGTGGACAGACGAGCAAGGTCTCGAGACACGGTCTCGAAATGCCGAATCATCGTCTGGCGTGAATTATCGACCGATAAGGATGAGTTTGTTATGTCTTGAGAGAAGGACCTAACCGTTTGCATGAGCTCATGAAGCCGATTTATCAAGGTATGATCTAGAGCTGCGGCCATGGCTTCAATTAAAGAATCATCAGTCTGAATCATTTGCCCTTCTGAGTCATTTCTTGGTGAAACCGGGCTAGACTCACGATGATGTGGTGCGGGTGAACTTGCTGGAGAGCTACCCGATGGACCTTCCAATAATGGTACAGTTGGAGATGTAATAGTTTCGACTGCAGCCAATATGGTTGGTGGAGTACCAGGATCAGCACTTGGTTCATCCATAATGAGATCTTCCATAAACTTTTCAGTAGATGGAGACGGTTGAAGTGCTGGATCAGCATCAGTCACTTGCTGTTCTGGAGATGCAGGTGATACAATAGTGCTTGATATCTCCGTTGGGGGCACTGTTGCTTCACTACTGCAAGGAGCCTCTGTCACAGAGGTGACAGGTATCTCTTGTGCAACCACTTCTAAAACATCTTGTGAATGACCGGGAGAAGTGTGAGCGGTCGTCACGGGAGAGGAGCGAGCAATCACAACTGCTTCCGGTGGAGTAACTGCTTGGACTGCGGTTGAGGAGGGGTCGACCGATGAAGATGCTGCTACACTCGATCTTAGAGCATATGATTGAAAGAGGTCAGCAGTGATGAGATCGGTCAAAATCCCATCTGAAGAAGGGAGAGCATAGACGTCTTCTTCACCCTGATCTTGGGTGAGAAAGGTTTTCATCATCACTTGTGCTTCCAGCACATAAGCTTGCAAACAGGCTGCTGAAGCTGGTGTTTTGACATTGTTGAGAGCTTGGAAGTGCTGAAGTAGTTGAGTGATTTGACGTAGACTATCCTGTAGTCCAGTCAAAATCACAAAGTCATCGGCAGCGGTAGGACTCTTGGATTTGAAATTCTTGACACGCTCATTAATTAGCAGTGATAGCAGGCTTCCTCGAAGCTTCAAGTCTATGAGATGTCGTCTTCCCAGAGCCTCCACGATGTCTTCAGTATCAGCAAATAGAAGCATCTTCTGCTCAATGACGTTTAGAGATTTCCATTTAGGAAATATTTGAGCGAGTGTCAAGTGAGTGCGGGAGTGATGCCATCTGTCAAAACGTTGTAGATGACGCTTGACAGTACGGAGCACGTGAGAGATGATCATATTGAGTTCTATCGTAGCTGCTGGTTGAGCCTTGGGTGTGTAGATCATCACACCTTTCCCTTTGTCTTTGGGATCAGCTAGAGTGACCTCAGGAGCTGATGAGGCACCTTCCCGGATTATCACACTTTTTGTAGGACGAGGAGCAGTAGAAGCAACAACGGTAGTAGTCTCGACCGTTGGCAGGGTAGGAGCAAGTCCAGAAAGAGACTTTAGCTTCTTGTGCTGCCTCTTCTTCTCGCCTGCAGGCGTGGATGACACAGCTGCTTTGGAGACCGAAGGGGATGACTTGCTGAAAGCTTGAATCAGTGGAACATTCTCACGTGATTCATCTTCAGAGTCAGATTCGATGATTAGTTGACGCTTGGCAGACTTTTTGGTATGGACTGGTTTGGCCACGACCGAAACCGTTGAAAGCGGTTGAGGGATAGCAATAGCCTTTGCGGTTGAGGGCAAGGTGTCGACAGCAGTCTCTTTCTTGTTCAGGAATTTGAGAATCGTAGACTTGTTGAGCCATTTGGTGGGATGCAGAGGCTCAGTCTTGGAAAAGTCCACTCCAAGGACGCCCAAGATGTGGCAGATTTGCAAAGCAAATCCCTCGGATTGCCCTTTCCCCCTTGTCGTAAGATCCAGCCTTGGCCAGAAGATTCTTGGCCACGATATTAGTCAGTAGCCTGAATGGAGCTTTGAGAGATGTCTTCTGGGCCGGCAGTTTGATCGGAGCATCAGTAGTTGAGAACTCCTTCAACCAATAAGAGCAGTTACCATCTGGAAGATCCGTGCATTTTGTCAAACCCCTGGAGGGCAGATCAAATGTGCTAGCGAAGAACTTCTGATTGAAGGAGTAGACCTCTGTCTTGATCAAGCATTTGATAGTCCCATGCTCGATTTGAGCGGTTGCGAAGAACTCCTTCAAAACAGGCAAATCGCAGATGGCGCTGCATTCCAGAAATTTCTTCAGTCCAGAGGCTTCAAGCATGGTGAAGACCTCAGTTATTCCTGCGTTGTTTGCCTGAACAACGGAATCAAAGTTGATGGCGAGGCAAGTCTTCTGGATCGACATGATATCTATAGATAAGAACTCGAGCAAAGAGTAAGCAAAAGCTTGAGAGTAATTCGATGGAGCGTTTAATACAATATGAAAGTTTTTTTTAGCAAAGGTGAAAGATTGATATACGAGTGTAAAGAAGTATATATAGGAACCTATGGGCCATAGGGTGATGTCATGAAAAGTATTTTTGAAATTCAAAAAGTTTTGAAGAGCATAATCACGGCGCCCAATTAATGTCATTTGGTTCAAAGCACCAAGCTGCTAGTACGAAGTCTGTCAGAGACTAGTTAAAGGCGGATGATATGCCAATATTAATGGCAACGTAACAGCTAATCTATTAATGTCATATTGACAATCATTCCCCCTAAACACATGCATACTAACTTAAATCTACTAAGCCAAGAATATTTCGAAAATATGAAAACTTAGCGTCCGGTAGAGGCTTGGTGAATATGTCTGCTGCTTGCTGATCGGTAGAGATGTATTCCAGCCTAATTTCCTTCTTTAAGACATGATCTCGGATAAAGTGATGCCTGACATCAATGTGCTTTGTTCGAGAGTGCATCACTGGATTGTGAGTGATGGCTATGGCACTTGTATTGTCACAGTAGATTGGAGCTTCACTCGACCGAATCCCATAATCATTAAGCTGCTGTTGAATCCAGAGTATTTGAGCACAACAGCTGCCAGCAAGGTATTCTGCTTCGGCGGTCGAGGTAGCAATTGATGTCTGCTTCTTACTTGACCACGAAATTAGTCTATCTCCAAGGAATTGACATGTGCCACTTGTACTTTTGCGATCAATTCTACAACCTGCATAATCTGCATCTGAATAGCCAATAAGATTAAGATTTGAATCTTTGGGATACCAAAGACCCACATTAGTAGTTCCTTTAATATATTTAAGTATTCGTTTGGTAGCAATGAAATGAGATTGCTTAGGTGCGGCTTGAAATCTAGCACATAAACAAACTGAATACATGATATCCGGTCGACTGGCAGTCAAATAGAGCAGTGAACCAATAAGGCCTCGATACATGGTTACCTCAACCGGAATTCCCCCTTCATCTTTATCAAGCTTAATTGATGTACTCATGGGGGTAGATACAGTTGAGCATTGTTCCATTCCAAACTTCTTTACCAATTCCTTGGCATACTTGGACTGATTGATGAATATTCCAGTTTCAAGTTGCTTTACTTGAAGTCCAAGAAAGAAGTTTAGCTCGCCCATCATGCTCATTTCAAACTTCTCCTTCATCAGTTTAGAGAACTTTGAGCACAACTTGGGGTTAGTTGACCCAAATATAATGTCATCAACATAAATTTGTACTAGTAACACATGATCACCTTTTACAAATTTAAACAGGGTCTTATCGACCGTTCCAATTTGGAAATCATGTTCCAGTAAAAATTTTAGCAAAGTGTCATACCAAGCACGCGGTGCTTGTTTTAATCCATAGAGAGCTTTGTCAAGTTTATAGATATATTGAGGATGAGTAGGATTGACAAAACCTGGTGGTTGTTCAACGTACACCTCTTCTTGAAGTAGACCATTGAGGAATGCAGACTTCACATCCATTTGATAAACTTTAAAATTCTTGAAGGCTGCATAAGCAAGAAAGATGCGGATTGCTTCTAGTCTTGCAACTGGCGCGAAAGATTCCTCAAAGTCTATGCCTTCTTCTTGTCTGAATCCTTGAGCAACAAGTCGAGCTTTGTTACGCACAACAGTGCCATGTTCATCGAGCTTGTTACGAAACACCCATCTAGTTCCAATCACATTTTGATTTTTCGGTCGAGGAACTAGATGCCAAACATTGTTGCGGGTGAATTGATTCAACTCTTCTTGCATAGCTTCAATCCAGCTGGCATCTGATAGAGCTTCATCTATTTTCTTGGGCTCTACCTGAGATATGAAAGCGGCATGCAAGAATTCATTAATCATTTGACCACGTGTTTTTCGAGGAGCAGAAGGGTCACCTATGACCAACCCAGGTGGATGATCTTTGTTCCACCTAAAATAATTCCCTAAAGGGTTGTCATCAATTGGTTGATGAACGTCCTCGTTTACTGGATCATCATTGGCTGGAGGATTGTTATCAACCGGTGGATCCACTTCTGGCCTTGTTTGATCACACCCGGTGGAGGGAACTGGATCATCCTTCTTTGGAGGATATAGATCACTGTCACTCTCTTCCTGTAGATTTGTGTTTTCCAGTCTGTGACTCAGATCATTTATGCTCCCTTGAGTTTGTTCTGTACATAGAGTAGATTCATCAAAAACAACATGAATGGTTTCCTCGACCGTTAGTGATCTTTGATTGAACACTCGATAAGCTCTGCTAACGGCTGAGTAACCAATAAAAGTTCCTTCGTCTGCTTTGGCATCGAAGGCTGTCAAATGGTTTTTGCCATTGTTGTGGATAAAGCATTTGCACCCAAAAATTTTGAAATAAGAAATGTCAGGTTTTGTGCCATTCCAGATCTCATATGGAGTTTTGTTAAATCGTTTATTAATCATAGATCTGTTTTGAGTATAGCAAGCTGTGTTAACTGCTTCTGCCCAAAGTCTTTGAGAAACATTTGAATCAGCAATCATAGTTCTGGCTGCTTCTTTTAAAGTACGGTTCCTTCTTTCAGCCACCCCATTTTGCTGTGGGGATCTAGCAGCTGACAACTCATGCTTGATTCCCTGATCATCTAGATAAGTCATAAGAGTGATGTTTAAAAATTCAGTCCCTCTATCACTCCTGATTCTATCTATTACAGTAGATTGTTCATTTTGCAAGCGTTTAAAAAGCTTAATCAGGTGAGGTGCAGTTTGATCTTTTGAAGAGAGAAAGATGACCCAAGTAAATCGAGAAAAGTCATCTATAACAACAAGAGCATATCTCATTCCCCCTATGCTTCTTACTGGTATAGGACCAAATAGGTCCATGTGAAGTAAGTCTAAACATTTGGAAGAGGACATACACCCTTTATTTTTAAAAGTTGCTCTCACCTGCTTTCCTAGTTGACAAGCAGGACAAACTTTGTCTTTTACAAAATCTCCTTCGGGCAGACCAGAAACCAAATCATGCTTCCTCAAGTTAAAAATGGACTTAAAATTTAGATGATTTAACCGCTTATGCCACAACCAATGTTTATCATGATGAGCAGTAAGACAAGTGGGTGAAGAAATATGTGAGCAAGACCAGTTTACCTTGTAGGTGTTTAGGTCTCGTACACCGGTCATAAGAGTCTCACCTTTGTCATTTTTTATGAGGCACGTGTGTTTGTGAAACTCGACCGAATGATCATTGTCACATAGTTGACTAATACTTATCAAATTATAGCATAGTTTGTCAACAAGTAACACATCTTTAATAATGAAGTTACCATGGATGATCTTACCCTTACCCACGGTTTTACCTTTGGAGTTGTCTCCAAAGCTGATCTTTGGTCCTTTGCACAACACCACTTCTGTTAGAAGTTCTGGATTCCCTGTCATGTGTCGTGAGCAACCGCTATCTAAATACCAGGTAGTGTCCTTGATAGAAGTGGTTTTCTCGCCCGTTTGGACTTTTAGTACCTGCAAAGAGTGAAGAACTTTTGGTACCCATATCTAGTAGGGTCCAGGTCGGATTAGCCCTTTCGGGACCCACACCTGGAACACCCTTACAGGTTTGCCCGTGTGTGTGTCCAGAAATCTGTGCGGTCGATAGGCAGTAAATGTGTGTGCTTGTGAGGTTGCTGTGTGCTGCTTGCCTTTTTTATTTTCATCAGTTAGCATGTACCTCTTTTGAACTGGCCTGCAATTAAAGTACTGGTAAGGCTTCTCCTTTGACCATATTTTCTTAGAGTAGTTAGACTCATTCCATGGCCTTTTGAAATTAGATTGGTTTCCCTTTCTTCTTTCATTAGGTTTTGGTTTGATCCAAGTTCCTCTTTGATTAGAGGTCTGGGGATCCACATATCCCAGCCCTCTATGCTTAGAGCTTCGTTCGTTCGATACTTTCTGATTTTTGTCAAAGCTGCACTTATCGTGTTCATATATCGTGCTGGACCTGACAAATCTTATTTTGTTAAGATTGCCTTTGTCCAGGCTTGACTGAATACAGGATTCCATAGACTGTTCATTTGTTCCAAACCCTAGACCGGTTTTATCATGCACCGGTCTTTGGATTTCTTGAATCTTGTCAATGGTTACCGAAGATTTATTCCAAGCCTTAATGGTTTCAAGTAGTTTTTTATTTTCAATCAAGGTAGCTTGGAATACTCTTTTCAAGGTGTCGTTCTCAGTAGCCAGCAGACTTAGCTTGACCTTAAGACCATCAAGCTCTTTTTGCTGCATGCAGCTTGATTTGCTTGACTTATCTTTTAGGTTAGCTCTTTCTGCCTTTACTTCCTCGAACTCCTTGGATAATGCTTTGTATTCATTAGCCATTTCGTGTAAAGCAGTAACTAAATCACTGTGAGTAAATTCAGGTGAGCCAAAGTCAAATACCTCCTCAGCTTCTTCTTCGATGTCGGCCATAAGGCATTCCACTTTTTCATCATCGCTGTCATCTGAAGAGCTTCCGGTATTGGAGTTGTCAGAGTCAGACTCAGCCCACTTGCTTTTGCTTTCATCTGCTACTAGAACCCTTTGGTCTTTTCCTTTTCTAAACGTCCTTTTATCCTCCTTACCCCTTCTTCTTTCGGAGAATTGCTTCTGATCATTGTTCTTAGGCTTGGTGCAGTCTGCAATGAAATGGCCTGGCTTTCCACAGTTAAAACAAGTAGGACCATCGTTTGTATGGTCCGATTTATGATAATTTTTAAATTTAGAATTGTTTTTACGCATAAATTTACCAAATTTCTTGACAAAGAGTGTCATGGCTTCATTGCTGATTTGCTCAGCTGATCTCTTTGGAGGTTCCTCGACCGGTGGACGTATCACGGTTGAGGTTAAGGCCTTGGTTGGTTGAGATGTGGATGGTTCATCTTCTGTTCTCATGTTGAGCTCGAACTCGTAGGCTTTGAGATCAGCAAAGAGATCATGCAGTTCAACCTTGCTCAAATCTTTTGACTCTCTCATGGCCACTGTCTTGATCTCCCATTCTTTGGGCAGAGCTCTCATAACCTTCACAGCAATTTCACGGTTAGTATAAGTTTTACCTAAAGCAGTAAGATCACAGATGATACTACTGAACCGTTCATCAAATTCAGCCATGGTTTCCCCTGGCTTCATTTTGGCGTTGTCATATTTTTGAATGGCCAGAGTGAGCTTGTTTTCCTTTGTCTGGTCATTCCCTTCACACAGCTGAGTGAGCTTCTCCCAAATCTCCTTTGCTGTGGAACATGACTTGATTTTGCTGAACATATTCTTGTCCAGTGTTTTGTATAGGATGTCCCGGGCCACATTGTCAAGATTGGCCTTCTTTTTGTCCTCAGTGGTCCACTCAGCTCTTGGTTTCTCAATCATTTGTCCTGCACCATCGGCTAGAGCTGGGTTGACCTTCATAATTTTGATAGGACCGTCTGTTATGACATATAGCATGTCATCATCCTGTGCTGCAAGATGTGCCTGCATGCGAATTTTCCAATCATCATACTCTTCTTTAGAAAACATAGGAATTCTGTTGAAAGAAGTCATGATTTGAAAACTTCAGATCAGCAGTTGAGAAAGGAACCCGCTCTGATACCACTTGTTGGGATCGGTTCAGAGGGTAGAGGGGGGGTGAATACACTCTGAAACTTTTCTTCTACTTCTTTAGAAAGATCAAGTGAGGTTTAGTTCACTTAATCAGTTTTCTCAACTTCTAAAATGTTTTGAACAACTTAAATAGTGCGGAAATAGTTCAAAGGTTTTAGTGATGCAAAGTTTATAATGCAATGTATGAGCAGGATGTGAGATAAGTTGCAGTAAATGCTAAAGCACGATTTTATGGAAGTTCGAAGGCTTAATCCTTCTACGTCTCCCCTTCTTCCACTTAGGAAGGAATTCACTAGAAGACTTTGGTTATTACAACGTCTTGTAATACACCCACTTCAGACTTAGGACTTATCCAATGCCTAATCCGAAACTCCTAGATTTACACAGATAAGATTCTCAGTTCTTATCAGACTGGTGGAAGCTTTCAGAGCAGCTTCAAGTCTCTTCAACACTGAGTATAGTTGAGTTGAGCTTCTCAGACTGCAGAGCGGTCGAGAGGCTTGAAAACCCTAGGATGATCCTTGACGATCAGATATGTGAACTGTAGGCGAGGGTTTATTTGAGCAGCAGATGAATGATCTTGTAAGTGTGCTCAAGTATATCAGATGAGGACTTCTGATATTAGTCAAGTGATTGAAATTTTTCTGAGTTGCTTGTCTCTCTTCGTTGTCTTATCTCACTGCATATTGTTGTTTGAGCAATCTTCCCTTTATATAGGTCAATCATCAACGTCTTTATTTTGAACGTTCTGATGCTGCATTGAATGCACATTTAATGCTCATAAATGCATTGATGATTCTGCATGAGGATCGTACACTGCAGACAACTTCCAGGATCCAAAACTGGAATAAACGGTCGAATGCTTTATCTGCAGTCATTCTGTGTTTTTGCCATTTTGGTACAACCTGTTGTCTTGATTTGCAGGAGTCAACAAATCTTCTGAAACGCCGGTTCTGCTTTTAATAAAAGATCCTGCAAAGAACATCTTGTCACAGGTACTTGTCTCGAGATATCTAGATAGGCAGTTGGCATTCTACCGGTAGAGATATTTGTCCTCTGCTGGTTTGAATAACCAGTCGATAAGCTTGTGACTTCAACCGGTCGAGAGATAAAGGCGGTTGACAAGCTTCCGGTAGATAGATTTATCCTCTGCTGGTTTTGATAGCCGGTTGATAGGCTTGTGACTTCAGCCGGTCGAGAGCAAAGGCGGTTGACAAGCTTTCGGTAGATAGATTTTATCCTCTGCTGGTTTTGATAGTCAGTTGATAGGCTTGTGACTTCAGCCGGTCGAGAGCAAAGGCGGTTGACAAGCTTTCGGTAGAAGTTGTAGTAGGTTCCTGAAATACAATGGTTGGCAGCACATTCCTATACAATGAGTTGTTGTTTGTTATCACCAAAATATCGGATTCAACATTATCCATTTTGAGAATAAATGTATATATTTTTTAATTTAGTGCCTTTAAAATTTAGCATTATTTTTAAGTGATGTTGTCCTATAAATAAAGAAGATTTTATTAATAATTTTTAATAATATAGAGGACCGAGAGTTTGCTGCTTTACCAAAAGTTATAACTGACGGTAATACTGCAACTCAAAATTTTTAAACCGTACAAAAATCAAGAGTCATGGGTTGATTGTTTTACACAGCAAGGACAATTATTGCACTCAACAATCTTCATTGCACTTCTTGTAATCAATGAGATTCGAACACATGACCTTATCTTTGATATCAATTGTGTGGCCGATCGCTTGTCACTTTACTAAAATTTTACAGTTTCAATTTACAGTCATCATTATAACAGTTTAAAATAATACATTATCAATAACTCATGTTAGCCTATAGATATAATGTTTAAATTTTAATATAGTTTTATTTTGGAACAATATTGATATTGATTCTTATGCAATAATTAACTCGAATTTCAATTATTTGGTTGATTAATATTGAGCAAGTATGACACTTTTTGTATCAAGCATTTGTTTTATTTTCTTTCTTATGTATGTTGCTCTGAATCAATATATATGATTTATTATGTATTTGTTAATAAGTGAGATATGTTAATCAAATTAAATAAAATATTTATTTTGTAATGTTCTAATTTATGTGTTAATTACTTGTTTTATAAATATTAATTTATGTAATAAAAATAATAACATATATAATGCATTCTAAACCTTAATTTAAATTATTAATAAATATTTTCCTCTATATAATGAATTTTTATCTATTTCACGATTTTTTTCATTTATCATGCATTATTTTTTCTCTATGAAAAAATCAATATTCTTATCATCTTTATTAACAACTATTTATATGGTGGGTCTGGCCAAACGCGAAGACCCACTTGGACTTGTTTGTCAACACGTTTGAGCGAGTACAACTCGTTTCTCCGGGACGGATTTAATAAAATACTAAGTTTAGACCAGGTCCATTATCATCACTTTATTGAACTGTTGTCGTTCTGGTAATATATATATTATTTGAAAGAAAAAACTATTACATGTTTAGTTATGCATGGAATCAATATAATCTTTAACATTGCAACTAATAAGTAGTTCAAATACTTAAAAAAATATTTTGGTATTTCACGGGACTTTATAAATAATACTTTAGAAAATATTAGAAATCTAATAGTTTTAATTGTAAGATCATCTCATAATTTTTTTAAAATGGTTTTAGCTTTTATGTGAAGGAAAATTAGTTAAAATTTTAATTTCACTTTTATATATGTGATATGTGTGTATTAATATATTTTTTTATTTATTATTTTATATTAAAACTTGACTATATTTGAATTTATTTATTTTAACATCTGTATATTATTTAATTAAAACACACACACACACACACAAATATATATATATATATATATATATATATATATATATATATATTTGTATATATTTAAATATGAACTCATGATATAATTCTTTATCTCAATAGGTCCTTACACGAATTAAAATATATAAAAAAATTTTAAAAAAATGTTTATTCAGTATACAAACAAATACAAATCAAGGACAAGAATTAGTGTTTCAATATTTTAAGAAACTGAATAGTATTTAATTAAGATTTTGTGAATTTTTTTAAAAATATTTGTGGAAAAAATATATTCACTTTATCTACAAGAAAATAAAAAACAAAGTGTTTTGATATTTCAATTTTTTGGAAAACTGAATTTTTATATAATATGAACATACTTTTTCAATTTTGACCTTATCATAATAATCGATTTTACATATTATATAAATATTGATTACTTTATCTACAAGAAAATAAAAAAACAAAGTATTTAAGTATTTTAATCTTTTTGGAAATGGAATCCTTATCTAATTTGCACACACTTTGTCAATTTTGACCTTATCATAATAATCAATATAATCTTTAACATTGCAACTAATAAGTATTTCAAGTACTTAAAAATATTTTGGTATTTCAAGTGATTTTATAAATAATACTTTATAAAATTTTAGAAATATGATATTTTTAATTGCATGACCATCTCATAATTTTTTTAAATGGTTTTAGCTTTTATGTGAAGAAAAATTAATTAAATTTTTAATTTCAACTTTTATATATATGATATGTGTGTGTTGATGTATTTTTTTATTTATTATTTTATATTAAAACTTTAATATATTTGAATTGATTTATTTCAACATCTTTATATTATTTAATTAACATATATATATATATATTAATAACTTTTCCAAATCTAATATTTGTATATATTTAAATATGAACTCGTGATATAATTTTTTACTTCAATAAGTCCTTACACGGATTAAAATATATAAGATTTTTTTAAAAAAATATGTTTATTCAGTTTACAAACAAATAAAAATCAAGAATGTGGTGTTTCAATATTTTAAGAAACTGAATAGTATTTAATTTAGATTTTTGTGAAGTTTTTTTAAAAATATTTGTGTAAAAAATATATTCACTTTATCTACAAGAAAATAAAAAATAAAGTCTTTTGATATTTCAATTTTTTTGAAAGCTGAATTTTTATATAATATGCACATATTTTTTTAATTTTGATCTTATCATGATAATCGATTTTACTTATAAATATTGATCACTTTATATACAAGAAAATAAAAAAAAAAGTATTTAAGTATTTTTAATCTTTTTGAAAATTGAATCCTTATCTAATTTGCACACACTTTGTCAATTTTGACATTATAATAATAATCTATTTTACATATAATATAATATTGATTTACGTTTATGTCCTATAACTAAAGTGTTGTTTTTACTTTTATAACCCTATATATTTTTATATGATTTTACTTATAGTGTAAATAAAGGACAACGTTGTTATTTTACAATGATAAAACTTTGACCTTTTATTCACTCTTTTATATAGGTATAGATATAGATATAGATATAGATAGATATAGATTAATATAAAATTATAAAAATAGATCATTCTCTAAAACTTTACCAAACTATTGCAATCCGGGACACCAAGTCCCAAATTTGGCGGGGCTTTTTATTTGAATTCGAAACATCGATTGATGTTTGACATAAAGTCGTAAGTTTTGGATTCTAAATGAACTATTTTTTATATTTTAATTAATTAATATTATTTACTGATTATAATTTATAACTACTGTCTTTCCATTTAAAAAAAAATATAAATTTTATTTTTAGATATAACATTAATGATTTATTCACACGAATTTTCACATGCGTATATTACTGGTGTGTGTATTTATATTATTATATATTTAAAACAAGATAACCTCTTACTAACTTATTTGGTCCAATCTTATTATATCAATTGAGTTTGCATAAATATCCCAAACACCAGGAGCGGTCTTGAGATAAATTAAGCACTGGGAGAATAAAAATATAGGTTTTTTCATTAACTTGAATACTATTCTCGTATTTTTTTTTTGAAGCAAAATCATCACTTTTTAACATTTTATGATGGTTAATTGTGCGAGAATAGCTAAATCCATAACGTTGTAAAATAGTACTGAATAATAAACTCAAAAACGAATAAAAGTAAACATGTATACATGAACAAAGAAATACATGAGAGCTAATAAATTAGTATAATATGAAATAATAAAATAATAATGCAAAAGATAATTAATAATTAGCAATGAACATGAGAAATTTTTTAAAAATAAAATTACTCAATTTCACAAATTGAAATCAGAGTAATGAACATAGTCTAATTATATAATAAGTAAGAAAAACTTGAGGATATGTCTACTTAGGAAGCAATGGAGCTTTGCAAGAAATTTTCATGCTTAGATTAAATTGTCTAACACATAAGAAAAGAAAATGTAAGTTCAAAAAAAATTTAGGGGCTATGAGAGTTCATGGTAATCTAACCCATCTGGAGCAAATATTTTGCTATAAAAAACTATTATCAATTTCATTATTTTGTTATGTCATTCCTATCAACTAAAATTAAATATATATTAATTAATATAAATATTAATTTTATAAAAATAATTGGGGCTCGGTATCAAGGTGGAACCCTAGGCGGTCGCCCACCCCGTCCTACCTTAGGGTCACCTCTGCCAAACACCATCACGATATTCAGGGAAAATTCTCGGTTTAGTCCCATGTTTTTTGGGTGTCTCCCGGTTTAGTCCCAAATCAATTTTGTGACTCAATTTAGTCCCAAACCTTCACTCTATTTTACCGCGTTAGTATTTCTGTTAATTTGATTAACGGCGCAAGCAGAAATCCCTTCTTCACGCCTAGAAAAACCCATTCCCAAATCCTAAGCCCTAATTGCCCGCATACGCAGAACTCAGATGACGAATTTCTGAGCTTCGAAGCTCGCCCCTCGCTCCATTCGCCATTCCTTTGCACGAACCTCAAAAAATTCCCCAATCCTCCTTCGCACAGCCCTGGTTGGAGAATTCCCCGGCTTCGAAGCTCGCCGGTCGCCCGATTCACCATGCTTCCGTGAGAAGTGATGAACATTTTGAGGGTAAGGTTGCACCATCTTTCTACTAAAAAATCTGATGCTCGGAAAATTTTTTTGTTCTCTTACCTGAAATTTTTTTGCGTCGTGCGTGACTTGGATTCTTAAAAATCAAGAACAACCCGTCACCCATTTCTCCGCAGGTCAAGGTAACCATGGTCTCGAATCTGCACAATATATGCTTGACATAATGTTACTGTTATCACATTCAAGATTGTATATGCTTAAATCATTCTAATCTAGACGATTTTAGAGACACTTCAGCGAATATCTTGGATCGGTTCTGCAATATGGTAGTGAAATGTGTGATTTTTGTTTTATGTATTTCCACTTGTGATAGAAAGCTTGATTTGTAAAAATAAAAACTCATGGATCTATTTATCGGCAGCTTATGCCATTGTGTGTGGCTTTGATGCTTATTTGATTAAGAAGTAGGTTTCTTTTAAGATTTTGGTTTGGATGATCGTGTATCTGCTCTTCATATAAAAAGTGTTTCATGGTTAATGTCAGTTAGAGGGAGTAAACTGATCTATTTTCATTTTTTTTTTACAATAAACACATGATCATGACTATTTGACATGATATTGTTCTACAAGTCACATGCCCTTTTGAGCAGGCACTGTTATTGTTTTTTTTTTCTTTGAAATATTCCTTCTTGGGCTGTTTAATGTGAGTGAGGTCTTCATTCATTTTGCTGTACATATATCATGCAGTTTCTAAACTAAAATGAATTATGAGTGTTCTGAACCAATTTATCTTGCACGTCAATTTTTCCGGCTAAAATTGGGGTGAACTTTTGAGTTTCAATTTTTATGGTATTGTTATCATACTTTTTGAATAATATAATGAATATTGATTTTGATTTTTCTGTGTATTGTAGGGAAAATCTATGTTGTTTTTGTTGGACATAAACCTGGTGTATACGAGACATGAGAAGAAGCACATAGTCAAGTCAAAAAATTTTGCTGGTGAAGACGATGACTGTCCAACTCTATCTCGAGCACTTGTGTAAGCTTGCAGTCGTGAGACTGTTGTGAAGCTAACGCCACCTTTCATAAAAATAGGTGTATGGATGTTCGCTGATTGGTTAGCCTACAACAATACAAAAAACTTATTGAAAAACACGTCAACCATGCCATCAGAGAATATATTGTTCTAGTATTTATAATGTCAAATCAATATTTTAAATAAGATACATTTATCAAAAATATTGAGCATGAACTCCTTTCAATATTAACTCCGATTTTCTGTGCTCTTTTCACATGTAAAAAAAAAATACATTCAGCATAAATTTGTTTATAAATCTTATACATCAAGTCTTTCAAGAATCAAGGATGAACTATACAGATAAATTCTGGATCAATATAAATTATCATCCCAACAAAAAATTCAGAAATAAATACTCATACTCAATGAAAAAATTCAAAAAATAAGCACGACAAAATATTTTGAGCCTTTGTGAAACAAATAAATTCAAGACCAACATAAATTCTCATTCCCGACAAAAAATACAGAAATAACTACTAATACCCAACAAAAAAATTCAAAAAGTAAGCACGACATAATTTTTTGAGCCTTTGTGAAACAAATTAATTCAAGAACGACATAAATTCTTATTCCCGACAAAAAATACAGAAATAACTACTCATACCCAACAAAAAAATTTAGAAAGCAAGCACGACATAAATATTTTTGTGCCTTTTTGAAACAAATAAATTCAACACCGACATAAATTCTCATTCTCAAGAAAAAAATACAGAAATAAATACTCATACCCAACAAAAAATTCAGAAAGCAAGCACGGCATAATTTTTTGTGTCTTCGTGAAACAGATAAATTTAAGACCAACATAAATTCTTATTCCGAACAAAAAAAAATACAAAAAAAAATACCAAAGATTATAAATGGGTAAAAACTAACAAAATAAGTACCTGAAGTTTTTTTTTCCTGATTGGACCCAAAGTAGTATCTATTGATTCATTTGGTACAGAACAACTTTGCTGTGTCAGAGATTCTTGTTGTACACCACCTTGTTATTGGACGCTTGTAGTCCGGTTACAAGTCTTTCTGTTGTGCCCAGACCCACCGCACAGTTTGCATTTGGTGAATATTTTTACACCTCTCAACCTATTTTCAGAAGGGGGGGTTCATCTGATTCCCTTCTTCGTAATTTTGCTGGTCTTCCAACTTTCTCTTTGTAAACCGGAGGTAGTGGGGGAACCAAGTCACATTGAGGCCACAATTCTGGTCCATTCACAGGCATGATTCGTGCTGCATAACACCTTTTGTATGTTTGTACCAAGTAATAAGGATGGGCATATGCCTCTGGATCATTTTTTTTGCACCAAATAGCGCATACAGTGTGCTTGCAAGGAATCCCTGTCAAATCATATTTCCTACAACTGCAAGACCGGCTTAATAGGTCAACCGAATGCTGATCACGTCTATCGTCTGATCTCGTTACATGGTAATGCATTTCATCTGACTTCATGGGAGAATACCTAATAGCCTCTACATAGACCTTTGCCAACACATCTCTGATCTTTAAACAAAGTCGACCTTTCCATTTCTCAGCTCTGTCTCTGTTTTTTTTGAAATCTTCCCATCAAAAGATTTCTTATCTTCTCAAGCATCTCAATTACTGGCTTCTCCCTGGCATCTAATATGAATCTGTTAAAACTTTCACATATGTTGTTCAACAAGATGTCTGATTTAGGAGTGGTGCTGAAATATGCCTTAGACCACTGGTTTCCAGGTTTTTTCGACAGCCATTCATATGCCTTTGCATCAATGTCTTTCAACTTAGCCATGTGCACTTGAAATTCTTCAATTCTTGTCGACTTTGTGGCAGCCCAAAATGCAATCTTAACTGCTACACTCTTGAATCCATCACGTTTCATGTTGCTCTCTAAATGTCTCACACAAAATCTATGTTCAGCATCAGGAAACAAAGATTCAAGTGCAGGAATCAAACATTTTTGCTTATCTGACATAAATGTCCAGGTATGCGGATCATTGCCTACACCAATGTCTTCATCCAAGAGTTGAAGAAACCATGTCCAACTATCTTTTGTTTCACGCTCAACCATCGCATAACATATTGGAAATATGTTATTATTCGGATCTAGCCCCACGGATGATAACAATTGTCCACCATGTTCCACCTTTAAGAAACATCCATCAACACCAATGATACGCCGACAAGCACTCTTATAGCCTTGCTTACATGCTGAAAAACAAACATATAATCTTTTAAACCTTGGACCTTCGTCATCCTCTGTCAACTTCAAAACTACAGTAGCCCCAGTGTCTGATCTTTTCAATTCAACACAATACATTCTTATTTTTCGGAATTGCTCCTCAACAGATCCTTGCACCAATTTCAGCGCTTTTCTCTTAGCCATGTAGGCAGTCTTTCTCGAAAAATCTGACTGCAACATGACAGAAATCTCTTTCCTAAACTCCAAGTGTCCCAATTTAGGATTTGTGCTGAATTTTTTGGCAAAAGTATTTCCCAACCAAGTTGAGTTCACACACTTGTTTTTCAAATCCCAAACACAATTACTGTGACATCTGTCAAAATTTCTTACTTGCCAACAATTATCATTAGACATCTTCTCAACATGGATCTTCCAATGACAATTATCATCATTGCACTTAGCCCAAAGCCGGATATTATCATTTTTCACAAACTTGACAGATCTTCCTTCTCGAATGCAGTAACTTTCAATGGCGAACTTTGCTTCTTTCTTCGAGCTGAAAACTAAGTCCAGCTTCAACTCTGGTTTTTCAGAATCTTTCTTTGGATCAAACAACGGATACTTTTTTACACCATCCTCATCCTCATCAAAATCATGAATACTATTAAGACCGTCACTGTCTGCACAAACATCTTCTTCACTATCCTCCTGCATATTATAAATCACATCTTCTGTTTTTTCTCCTTCATGCACAATCATTTTTTCTTTAGGTTCTATATCATCGCAAACAAATGCATCCAGTAGCCCATCATTTTCATCAAAATCATACTCATTGTTATCAAACTCATCATTTTCATCTCCAGCTTCATGATTTCCATCATCTAAGTGTTGAACATATATTTCAACCTCATAGTTTATCAGAATATGGTTCTTAGATTCAACACATCCGAATCATTTTCCAAGTATCTACCTTCATTAATAGTACCTCCGACTTTGTGCCAAAATCTAAAAGACCTTTTCTCTTCAAATCCAAGCTCCTCCATAAATGCCCACAATTCAATCATTCCAAGCTTATCAAGATCGACAGAATCAAAATATTCAAAACTACCACCGATGTATTCATTGCATTTTTCTTGATCTTTGAATCTTCCATTGTAATGTATTTTAATTGTAAAGAGATCTAGTCTCCATTTAATCCTGAATCGAAAACAAAAAAAAACAGACATTAGATTATCAGGAAAATGCATCATAAAATTTTTGTAGTGCTAATTAAAAAATTGACGGATTACCATAATCTGGAGTGCCCTTCGTTGAAAAAGTACTTCTTACATATCCAATCAATCACTTAGTGAGTAAAAGTTGCACGAAAGAAAATAAATCACAATAATTATTTAAAAAATAATAATCGAGAATTTAAAAATCATTAGATTTCCATATTATAATCAAAAGATGATAACAAAATCGGTTGATCAATTTTTTTTTGTTATACAAAATCTGAGACTTAGAAACCAAAGGAAAAAAAACCATTCATTCCCTCACAACCAAGTGATAGAAAATAGTTCATTTATTCTCTAACAACAAAATGACAAACATTTTAAAATATCTCGACAATAGTTCTTCCTTTTGTGTTTATTAAAAAGTAACTATACAACAACATAGTGTGCACACCGTCGAATTGGAAATATCTAAAATGCATATTTTTAATGAACCATGTTTTTAATTTTTTACTTCCATTCAGGCAAACATGAGATTTTATTTTTGAAAAATTAAAGTACTGTTCTTACTTACCGTTCTTACTTTTTAACCAACCAAGTCACGCACGATGCTAAAAATATTCAGGTAAAAGAACAAAAAAAATTGCCAAGCATCATATTTTTTAGTAGAAAGATGGTGCAACCTTACCCTCAAACTGTTCAACACTTCTCACGGAAGCATGGTGAAACGAGCGACCGGCGAGCTTCGAAGCTGAGGAATTCTCCAACCAAGGCTGTGCGAATGAGGATTGGGGAATTTATGGTGGTTCGTGCATAAGAATGGTGAATGGAGTGAGGGGCGAGCTTCGAAGCTCAGAAATTCGTCAATCTCAGTTCTGCGTATGCGGGCATTTAGGGCTTAGGATTTGGGAATGGGTTTTTCTACGCATGAAGAGGGATTTCTGCTTGTGCCGTTGGTAAAATTAACAGAAATACTAACGCGATAAAATAGAGTGAAGGTTTGGGTCTAAATTGAGTCACAAAATTGATTTGGGACTAAACCGGGAGACACCCAAAAAACATAGGACTAAACCGAGAATTTTCCCTGATATTCACATATTTACTTCGGGGCAAAAAGGTCATAAAAGCCTCTCCGCTTTTTTCTCCCATTTTCTAACTGAAATATAATTTTATCTCTTGCAAAACTCTTTCACCTTCCATTTTTTACGTTTTGTTTATATATTTTTTTTACTCTATTTAATTTGTACTGATTTTAGAAATCTCATGATTTCTCATGATTTCGCAAAAAATTTGTTTGCTTTAGATTGTATACAATGCATTGCATATGTCATAATTACTAGTATATATAGACGCACACACTATGACTGTGTTTATTTAGTGAGATGAGATATATGGATAAATCGTACTATGACTATTAAAATAATTTTGAAAGATGTGAATTAATAATAATGGATAAACAATAACATGTTTACTTTGAGTTATTAATTAATTTTGAGATTGAAATAATGATTGATGGGTGAATTACAGTTTTACCCTCCACTTATGATAAATAATCTTATGTTGAATTTTTTATTCATATAATTTGGATTGAATTATTGTTGAATATTGTAAATTATTATTGATTCACGTGTAACTCATTTTCGTTTATCAAATTTATTGGGTATAAAAATATGTATTTTTAAAAAAATATCTAAAACTGATAAAATGAATTATGAATAAAGAAAATCCTTCCTCCCAATCATATAAATTAAAGTCAAATCAAACAAAATAAAAGAAAAAGAAAAGAAAAGAAAAGAAAAGAGGAATGAAAGAAGGGTAGGCAGATTAGGATTTTTGTGGATTATTTTCACAAATATTGTTCAAGATATTTATACTTTGTGTAATTAAGGATGATAAATATCATAAAATCAGAGTTGAATGATAAACCTTGAGATTTGAGGAGAATTGATTTATTAATGTAAGTAAACAATAGATGATGTTAGATTAATAAGCTCATCATGTGGTTATCAAGCCAACTAAACACACTCTATTAATATAGAAGAATGGTTAATATCAATTATTTTTGGTGAGATTTTTTTTCATATTTCAAAATATCCTTAATTTTTTTTTTTAACTTTGATTTAATTTTTCCTTAAAAAATTTAAAATTTAATTTGATTTTTTTTCGTATGAAGTCATTCTATTGTAGCATGATTCATAAATCATTCAACTTTATATAATCATATATAATTCTTTGTTTAAAAAAAATCGTCAATCTTCTGCGCAACACATCAGCATTTTTCGATATCACATTAAGAGCCCGTTTGGTTGGAGAAGTCAACATGCTAAAACGAATTTTTTTTAAAAAAAAAAAAAAATGCTTTTTTATTAAAAAAAAATGTGTATTGTTTGTTACCAAAGATGTTTTTTTTAAAAAAAAACTTAAAATGCTTTTTTAGAAGTCAGAATTTTTGGTTTTGGTCTTTTACTTCCAATCTATTTAAAAAATTAAAACAAAAATATTTTTCAACATTTATCCCACACAAAAAACGCTTCTTCTTTTTGTAAAATAAAAACAATTAAAAAAGTGAACTTATTTAAGTTTTTTTAAGTCAACATAATTTTGTATCTAAACTGACTCCAATTATTGGATCAAGATAGTTGAAAATTAAATTTATTATATTAAACCAAACTTGAAAAACTTACTAAGATAAAACTCAAAATAGATCAAGTTAGTCCACTATAAACGATTTTGCAAATGTTTTTTCTTACTTTAATGAATTCATTTAATGGAATAATGCGTTGAGGTACATAATAAAATTAAGCCACCTATATCTTATATATCTTCTATCATTTCAATTTAAAAAATTAATAATTTGAATTAACTTTTTTTCTTATATATGTAAAAAACAGTTTCCTTCTTATTTATTTATTTATTTTTGTAGATCACATACATGTCATGCATGTGCCGTCAATTAGGTTTACTTTTAGCTTCATGCCACGGTGGAGTTGTGGTTCGAAGTTTTGCTTTGCTTGCGTATCCAAGGTAAATTGTTTCTATATCATAGCCTTAACTGAGATAGAATTGGAGATGAATGATTTATATATGTCCTCCCTCATAAGTCATATATGTACAAAATGTTTTGAAAATAATGGAATACAATCGTCGATTTAAAAAGAGTGTTTGCAATCATTAAAAAAATTATTACTAGATTTTGGCTTTAAAATATACTATTGTGTATTTTTTAAACTCAAATTATACGTTAGGTTCTGCTTAAATTAATTAAAATTTAAAAGCTAGTCATATGGTGATTTTCAATCTCCAAAAGTGGATCTAGTAAAAAAATTAATGTTAAAATCACTATAATAACTTATTTATCGATCAACCCTATCCAAATTAAATTTTAGCTCTTCACTTTTGTTTCCAAATACTACCTACTTTTGATTTTCTTTCATATTTTGATTATAAAAATTTAATCACTCCCACAAAACATAATTTTTTGCACATACTTCCTAAATCCGGTCCGTATTTGCGGTAAAAACATGTTGATCCGATCCGTATTTGCGGTAAAAAAAATAATACGTTTGACATTTAAAAAATAATATTTTTTATGACTACAATTGAAGATCTGTCTCACTACCAGTGAGTCGGTCTTATATGAAAATTTTGTGATAAATATGATGCAACATATACTCATATGCGTTTATTTAAATATTGCCATTCATAAGAGAAATCTCAAGCATAATATATATCAACTTGTTGCTTGTTAGATTTCCATTTCTAAAAAATTGTTATCGATCGTACTATTATATTTAGAAAAAATTAACTAACATTAACTTGCAATAATTTAATTTAATATCTTAAATATAGCAGTTCTTTTTCCCATAAAAAAGAAAACATGTCAACATTTTTCATAAAAAAGAATCCAATTGCCTTTGTCAAAAAAAAAAAAAAAAAGAATCCATTGCCAAATATAGTTTGACCTTTCCCCGAGCTGTCCTTTGCTAATTTTTTTTTTAAAAAAAATTATATCATTTAAGATGGATTAATACTTTCAACTTCATTAAAAAAAAACTAAAATTGATGATAATGATGCAACTCAAATATTTACATTTGAAAATTCGAGCATGTACGTACCACCACGAACGGGGCAGGTGATCATATAGCCATCTATCGTTACGGTTTCAGAAAAACTCAGATTCCCCGAAGTGTTTGTCATGATTCCCGCCCTGATCCCCGAATATATATATATGCATCACTGGAGCATAGATGAGTATATATCCCCGCAAGGTATGGGATCCCCAAGTAAAAATTCGAGGATGACGACTTAGTTCCCGCCTAAACGCGACGAGGATTATATGAAAGTTTGACCTAACCGTAGACTTTATAATTTTAATTAATTACATCAAGATCAGAGCATTCTGATACAGACTATTTTATTACATGCATTGAAGTTGAGAAAAATTAAACTAGTCAATAGACCACAAATCTCCCCACAAGAAAATTCGAATTTCCCTTATGACACCGGATTCAACGATCCCGATCGATGCATTTGGGGATACGAACTCCGTCTCAAATACATTGGAACCGTTGGATCCAATATCCCTTATACCAGGATCGAACTTCCACCCTTAAAGTCTGCTGAGCAAGCTTAAACTAATGTACAAATTAATTGGATAGTAAGTTAATTATTAATTAAAATTAAGGTTACTCAATATTCCAGCTGTACATGCAATAATATAATACCAATAATTTGAAATCTGTACATTAATCATCAATCAACGCGTATGCGTATTTTTTGGTAAAAATCGTGTTGGCCAATTATATTACTTGACCTTGCACGTTTCCACCATCTTTGTATTAATTAAGTACCCCAAGAGTTGAATTCTCTTTGCTTTATAAATTAGCCTTTGATTTCTCATTAAGATCATTAACATATGATTTCAAAGAAAAATTTAATAAATATCTGATAAAAATTTTGTAAGGAGAAATGGAGAAGAAAATTATAGCTATTTTTGTAGTACTATGCTGCATGCTCAACATTACTTCTGCTCAGTTGAGAGTAGGGTTCTACAGTTCTTCGTGCCCTAACGCGGAAACGATCGTTCGACAAGTCGTGGAGAAACGGTTTAGCAAGGATCGTTCGATTACTGCTGCATTGCTTCGAATGCATTTCCATGATTGTTTTGTTAGGGTAAGTTGTTAACAAACTAGCTCCCCCGATGCATGCACATATATATATATATATATGTTTTATATTCGAGTTTGAGTTCAATTGTTTTTTGATAAATTAGTTCGATTGATTGGCTCCAGTTGAATTAGGACTTAGGAGTTTGATTTAGGGATATAAACATATCGAATCTATTAGCAAAAATTTAAGGCTTAATTCGGCGAATTAAGCATATTTGAGTTCGAGCTCGATTTGAAATGAAAAATTTAAAAAAAAATTTTGGCTCTAAAAGTTCGAACAGATTGTGAGCTATTTGAATTATTGCTCGAACATTAAGGTCTGATAATGAATGTTTGGAACCTCCAAATGTTTGAAAATTTCGAAATGTACATATCAATAAAATATATAATTATATTAATAAAATATTAAAATTCACGAACTATTGAACAAAATAATCTGGCTCGAAAAAAGTTCGAAAATGTTGATTTTGATATATAGGCTTTTGCTCGCGGGCTCATTTTACGTTTTAAACATTATTTTCAATAACTAAAAAAATAATAAATATATATAAGATTTTGTTACCATTTGGTAAAAGAAGTTACGCAAAAACCTAATATTTCATCAAATATCCTTTGTATAATTTGATCATGTATTTAACGTAAAACTAAGCGACATTTTCTCTACTTAATTTCCATATACTCATCATATGCTTTCTTACATGTGAGAATCGTTTAAATTCACAGGGATGCGATGCCTCGATACTGATTGACTCCACAAATTCCACGTCTTCGGAAAAGGATGCGGGGCCTAATGAAACGGTACGAGGATATGACCTGATAGACGCAGCCAAAGCGGCCCTCGAAGCCGCGTGCCCGTCCAACGTGTCATGTGCCGATGTCATCACCTTAGCCACCCGAGACGCCGTCGGGCTAGCCGGTGGGCCCAAATACGACGTCCCGACCGGGAGACGCGACGGCCTCGTCTCCAACGTGCAAGATGTCAATCTACCTGGCCCATCATTGTCCGTGCCCGGAGCATTTTCGTTTTTCCAGGCCAAAAAGTTTACACTTAATGAGATGGTCACCCTCTTAGGCGCACACACGGTGGGTGTGGCACATTGTACATTCTTCCAGGACCGGCTTTCCAATTTCCAGGGAACCGGAAAACCGGACCGGACCATGGACCGGGCATTGGCCGCTAGGCTTTTCAAATTATGTGGCACTCAATCCAGGCCTTTGAATAAAGATCCGACGGCGTTCTTGGATCAAGGCACATCCTTTACAGTGGATAATCAGTTCTATAATCAGACCATATTCAATAAAGGGATACTGCAGATTGATCAAGAACTCGCCCTGGACCGGTCCACCGCGACGATCGTAAAAAATTTTGCTTCCAATAGGGTTCCATTTGGTGTGAACTTTGCAAATGCAATGATCAAGCTGAGTAAGGTTGATGTTCTTGTGGGGAAGGTCGGCGAAATCCGGAAAAATTGTAGGGTTTTTAATCCACCACCGAAGAAAACTACGACTCGTCGAGGGTTCTAAGAAGTATTTTCGTTCGATATTGATGTTGCGATCAAATTCTTTTATTTTTTTTAACATGCGAGATGAATTTTATAATCGTGTTCGATTTCCATGAGTTGCTGTTTTTTATGGTCCCGCAAACTATTGATTGATGGTTTTCTCTCATGATGAGTTTGTATTGCATAATAAAGCTCGTGTGTATATTTTATGGGGGTTGGTTTTTATGAATAAATCTTTATATTTAATTTGGGAAGTTTGCAAAATTCCAATATTCGGGGTAAAAGGTAATTAAGTTCAAATTAATTTGAAATATATAGCTTGAGGCTTTCGTATTCATATTTTGGTGGGCTGGCCCAATTCCATCAAGATATTGGGCTTTTGTATGTAAAGTTGCAATAAATACATAATTTTTTTTTTTTTATGTCTAAATGTTTCTCTCTCTATATATATATACATCCTTCCTAATATTGATGCATGGCAGGGCAGCTGTAGGCCGATGAGTGCTACCAGGTTTCTATTGTTTATTCTTAACAAAATATGTTTTTAAGGAATATATATGCAATTTATTTATTAACAGTATTTAATTTTTTTTTTAAATTGTGACAATTTTTTTTTCATATTATATAATAGAGTAACGTTTGTCGCTTTACCAAAATTTATAACTAATGGTAAAAATCCAATTCAAATCTTTTAAATTGTACAACAACATAAGTGTTGTGGTTCTATTGCATTCCTAGAGACAACAACGATTGCACCCGGAGCTAGCGTCACTCACTTTTCTTTTTGTGACGTAGATAAACTCACGAATTTTAATTTGTTCTCTGTTGAATCGAGTATTGGCCGGTCACTAAGATCATCTCTGAACAGATAATATCATTTTTTTTCTTATACATCAATAATACATGCAATGTTTGAATTTAGAAATATATAAAAATGACTGCAATATATACATGTCCTCCTAAGTTCTCTAATTGATGTTGACCAAGGGTTTTAGATTTAAATTTTATGACAACCTTCCAATTCTTACTTTTTATTAATAAGTTATTTTTCTACCAAAAGCATAATATATTCAATACATCATCTATCAATAAATTCCCGTTTCAAATAAATCTTGTTTTTTTAGAGGAAAAAAATCGTGTTTAATATAACGATTGATATGATAGTGATCTAGTAGATGAGATCCTAGCATATGGGTACGTAATACCCAAATCATACATCCAACGGTTCGTATTTTTATACATAGCTAGGCGTAATTAATTATATATTGTTGACGTGGCAAATCATGGGACATTAGATCTATCATTGGGGTATTACCCATATGCTAGGTTGAAATGTATCGGTGATCTAAATATGTATTAGATGTATTGGATAGATAGAGAAGTTAGTTAAACATGTTTTTTTTTTCATCCTTTTTAATCGATAACTTTGATGTATTACTTTATCCGTGACTCATGAATGCCACGTTGACATCAAGTTACCACATCAAAATCATGTTAGTGAAACTACTAAAATTGCCAATAGCAAATTAAAACATCTATTTCTCATTAAAAATTCAAATTGCCTCTGCTGTGTAATGGAAGATATAGTAATATTTTGATGTAGTTGAGATATATTAAAAAGTGTCAAGAAAAAGTATTATTCTATTTCTCATTTAAAAAAATGCATTAACATGATGATGATGCATATATTGAAGCTGTGAGCAATCAAAATATGATATTTTAACTGCTGCACGGTGCACGGTTTAAAAAATTGAACTTACATAATTATTATCACTCGCAATTTTTAATAAAGTGTTAGACAATATATTACATTTTACTTTTAAATAAAAAAAGGCAAAAATGAATAAATGTAATTGGAGTTACCACTCCATTTCATGCTTTCGATCAATTGGCTGGAAGTGATGGTTTCTATTTCTAGCAAAAGTCAATAGGTCTATTAAACCTAGAAGATGACAAAAGTGGAAACCTACCAAACCCCCAACAATTAAATATATTTAAAAAATGCTAAAACTTAGAAATAAATAAATAAATTATTGTTTAATAAAAATGTAATAGATGTGACACCGACCTGACCAGACATTTCGGCTGCTCTTTTGGGGAACATAGTACATGCTTTTGGAATTATTTTATGCAATTGTGGAGGACATAATGTGTGGGCTGTTCTGTTCATGGGACCTAGTGGCACCACAAAATCAACCCCCACCTTACATATTCACAGTTTTGATGAATAATTTAATTTTTGGAGATATTCATGTTACATATATACATATATATATATATATAAGCATTTAGAATTAATATTAGATGTATTCAAATATGATTGTTGCCATAATGAAGAAAAATGATAAAAAAAATAAATAATGAGAGAATTTCTATTAATTTCTGTGTTGTGTGTAAACTTCTATGTGATTTTGGTTTTCTATAATGTCGAATTTGAGTTTTATTTCCTAAGTTGTGTTCATGTAGCATAAATGAGACGTTGATGTGGTACTGACACAGTACACGACATTTCCGCTAAAAATGTCTAAGAAAATTCTTGAAAATCTTGTTAAAAACATCTTATAAGTTCTGAAGTTATCAGAATTATTTCAAAAATAAGTTTTTAAAGTATTTAGATAAAATTATTTTAAATAACTTGAAGATTTTGATGTGC